>NC_142853.1:32769107-33076785 GCF_061612785.1 Hesperophylax consimilis
ATCGCGGTTTCGGCCTATCACGGACGTCTTCAAAATCTCAAATTGAATCACGGTTTTGGCCTACCACGGACATCTTCAAAATCTCAAATTGAATCACGGTTTTGTCCTACCACGGACATCTTCAAAATCTCAAATTGAATCACGGTTTTGTCCTACCACGGACATCTTCAAAATCTCAAATTGAATCACGGTTTTGTCCTACCACGGACATCTTCAAAATCTCAAATCGAATCACGGTTTTGTCCTACTACGGACATCTTCAAAATCTCAAATTGAATCACGGTTTTGTCCTACCACGGACATCTTCAAAATCTCAAATTGAATCACGGTTTTGTCCTACCACGGACATCTTCAAAATCTCAAATTGAATCACGGTTTTGTCCTACCACGGACATCTTCAAAATCTCAAATTGAATCACGGTTTTGTCCTACCACGGACATCTTCAAAATCTCAAATCGAATCACGGTTTTGTCCTACCACGGACATCTTCAAAATCTCAAATTGAATCACGGTTTTGTCCTACCACGGACATCTTCAAAATCTCAAATTGAATCACGGTTTTGTCCTACCACGGACATCTTCAAAATCTCAAATTGAATCACGGTTTTGTCCTACCACGGACATCTTCAAAATCTCAAATTGAATCACGGTTTTGTCCTACCACGGACATCTTCAAAATCGCACAATTTTTCCTAAAACTTACCTATATATGTATATACCATAGTTAAAAAAAAGTCTGAAGATGGCCGCGATAGGCTGAAACCTGGATGAAAGACTCAACTTGTTTGTTACAAAAAAAGATTAAAGTTTGTTAAAAAATTTTTTGAATATCAACAGTGTTATTGATATTTTAAAGAAGCTGGTACAATAAACTTTTTTAACGTCCTCGTATGGATTTTTGTCTACTTTATTATTAGGACCTAACGAGATCCCTTTATGCCACTCGAACGATTTTTGCCATATTATGGTATGTTTGAAAAACGTCTTAAGTGATCGCTTGCCATCAAAGATATTGCTAATATCTTTGCTTGCCATAATCTGCAAATTTTATAGAACCTAAAAATATGGGATAAACGGTAAAATCTGGATGTTAAAATTTCGTTCGTTTGGGTAATAGCAGAATTTGTGTAAACCTTGTATTACGCCAATGTCATGTCAACATATCTGGAATTGTAAAAACGTTTACATATTACGAGCTGTAGGCATAGTATAGCATATATATCTTAAGATGTCTGACATATAAGTAATAACATCATATTTTCCTAATTAATTAATTTACGAAGGGGCTAAACAATGTAAATGCGGAAAATGATTGCAATTTCCACAAAGGGAAACACGAAATAGTGGGCCTTTGTGGGATCATTATTAATGCGTCCACGCTGAAACATTATCGTGCGCCGCCAGCACGCGCTACGCTCCACGGGCTACGACACGCGACGTTGCCTACGCCAGACAGTACACCATAATAATGCCCTCTAAGCTAGACAGCGATGCAGTTATGCATCTTCCACTTATTCATAAAACCAACGATTAATTAGTGATGTAGCTTATCTTGTAGCTAGTGTGACGTTGGACGAAGTATGATTGAGCATATACCAGTATTATGGGAATTGTTTAATCTAAACGGTGGTTAATGGGAAAGCAATTTTCTTTATGGAATTATATTTATTACATTATCCTTTGAAGCCTCAACGTGTTTTGAAAAACCCATTAATTTTTCAGCTTTTATTTTATTTTAAACTAGTGAACCCCGCAATGCCGCAATGTCCGACTTCTTTCATTACTGAATACGAAAATGTTACTGTTAAAAACTACATTACATTTACTTTAATTCGACTCCGCGCCTCATTACAGTGCAGACTTAAGTATTTCTCGGGCGTCTCCGACTTCTATTACCATTCAATTCACTTTCTAAACACTCCTTGCACTAATAAAAACAATTTTTGAAATTTTCTGCAATATCGGTGGACTGCTTTTTGAGTTCTGCAAGCTCAAACATACGCAGGCAATTTTTTTGTAAATTAAGATTATGAAATATAAATCCACTGAAGATTTAAATTTTTCTTTATTTTAGAAGCAGCTTTGACAGTTTTTTATGGGTTTCACAATTTCAGCACTTCAATGAATTTACAATTAATTGCATTGATTAGTTGAACGAGTATTTATTTAAAATTATGGATCCTTATAATAATATTATTTATTTTGATATTATATATATAAATATAAATTACAAACAATACAAAAAAATGAACCTGTCTGTACTGGGAAGAATTCCCGTTTCAGGACAGCCAAATTGTGTATTTAGTGCATAATATTCTTACAATGGAATGGCGATGCTGTCAAAATAAATTTTGAGAACATTGTTGATTGCATTCGAAGTGAAAGGATGGTTTCTTTATCCTTGAAAGAATTGCAAAGATGTAATTTAGTACCAGGGTCAATTTGGATAACATTAGTAATTGCATTCAGAACAGATGAATGGTTTCTTTCGGGACATCACAAGTCTGAGATTCTTTCCAGGGCATTTTGGAGAACATTTACAATTGTATAGTTAGAATTTACACATTTATAAATCAGTATAAGACATATGAATCCTATAGTACTATATTTTTAGAAATTCTTAGGTGATAGGAATTACACATTACTAGACCAGAATATATTCATACGTTTCACTTAAATACCTACATGCATTTTAAGTGAAATCTATTTAAAACTGTTTTTCATATAAGTTTTTAGATTCTCACGGCCAAAAGCATTTTTGTTGTTTGTTTTTGGGGTGTTATGCCGTGTTGCGCTAACTCCTTCTTTATCCGACGTTTCGGACAGCGTTGCAGTGTCCATCATCAGGGCAGATCCGGTAGATCCGAAGATCCACATCTTCGGATCTACCGGATCTGCCCTGATGATGGACACTGCAACGCTGTCCGAAACGTCGGCTAAATAAGGAGTTAGCGCAACACGGCATAACACCCCAAAAACAAACAACAAAAATGTCTTTCATATGTTATGTTCAAACTTTTCACTTAAATACCTATATATATTTTAAGTTAAATATATTTAAAGCTGTCTTTTATATTATATATTAAAACGTTTCACTTAAATACCTACATACATTTTAAGTTAAATATATTTAAAGCTGTCTTTTATATTATATGTTCAAACGTTTCACTTAAATACATACTTCCCCACCTTCCTCTTCCCCATCTCCCTCCCCTCCCCAATACCCTCAGCCTCACAACATACCCCAATTGGGGATGCCATAGTCTCACTGGCTCCAGACGGGAGCAGTTGGGACTCTTGTGCGGTATTACTGTAAAAAAAAAAAAAAAAAAACATATATTTTAAGTGAAATCTATTTAATGCTGTCTTTCATATATTATGACATTTTTTAAAATAAATATTAAGAATTTCGCTTCGTTGTTCTTTGTATTGTTTTGTTATTTTTCAATCTCTGTCAATTCTTAGAAAAACTCATTTTCTCCAACGTTTTTGCAGTCATTTCTGTAAGCCTTTACTCCCAGTAGAAGAACAAAAATATGTTTTAAATCATACGACACTGGTGTTCATTTTCCCGTTTGTAATTTACGTCCCTTCTTGAGATTTGTGTTCAATCCCTAGTGTGGGTGGTTTAGGTACTTAGCTTCCCACCCTTGTTCAAAAACCTCCATTCAGATCGAACGATGACATACGTATTCTTGACGTGTCTGGAATTTAGTAGCTGGGATAGAATTACGATATCTCAAGCCTTCTGCATACAAAGCGGGCATTCGTAAATCCACTTGTGCCTCTGAATTGTAGATATTGGTTTCAGCACTGTCGCTGGACAATAAATACGTGATGTAATATGTATGAGAGAATAATCAAATAGATATAATTGTTACAGTCGCTATAATATTCACCAAAGTATTATGGTATCGTTCGAATGCCTATATTGTTGGTGTTTCAATATTATTCGCCTTAATTTCGTGGTCGAGGGTTAAGGCTCTCGAATATGAATCCGGCGGTCGCGGGTTCAAATCTCGGCGTGTCCAAGTAATAAATTAGCTAAATGCCTTTAGCCGTGTTTGATGACCAGATCTGAATAGATGGGTACTTCCCACCTTCCTCTTCCCTCTCTACTTCCCCCGCACAACTAACTTCAACTTCAGAACATACCCCAATTGGGAAAGCCATAGTCTCACTAGCTCCAGACGGTTGGGAGCAGTTGGGACTCTTGCGCGGTATTCAAATAAAATATGTAATGGTATAACAGTTGCGGTTGCTATAAACTTTATCAAAAGTATCAGAACTAGAACTGTAATATACCATATTTAGATTCAAAGGTAAAAATAAATCATTAGGTATTGGACAGTTAAAAGTCGGGTTGGGGGGTTGAGCGTTTACATGTCTGAATACCCAGTTACGATGTGTGAAATATTTTTTTTTCTTGTTTATAAAAAAAAAATTTTTTTTTTTTTAAATCTCACTAAATATTATAAGCATTAGTTACTCTCCTGAAATATCCATACAAATTGAAAATATCTCCAGAGTAAAAATAAATGCCACCGACGCGACGGGAAGGTGTTCTGGACCTGACCGGACATGGCTTTATTTTCAATTTTTATGGATATTTCAGGCGAGTAATTAATGTTTTTAATAATTTGTCTGATAGACATTAGTTTATCATTAAAAAATGTCATTGCAAACCTAAATTTTATTTACATTTAAGTCAGGTACGTTTTAAAAACGTTATATTTTGAGACTCAAAGATCGGCTAGGGAAATTTTAAATCTTCTTAGTAGATTACAGAATTTTATTTTTCTAGTAGGTACAGCCTTTTTGATCATATACCTCCTTACAGATGTTTCCAGCTATTCGAATTTCTTATTATTTGTCTTATTATTGGTCCTTTCGCAAGCTGACGACATCTTGTTTCACCTTTAACCGTACTACGTGCTTAGCATACTCTCACATAAGAGTAAAAATGGTGATCGTGCTTATCCACACCTTGAGGTGCTTAACTTGTTACTCTAGAAGCTGAGAATATTAAATTTCAAGTGGCTTTATATCTTTTTCTGGCTTTCATAATTCAGCAGTGTTTTAGGCCATTATGTCAAATTGTCGAGAGAGGGAAGGTAAAGTTATATATTTATTTGGTTTAAATTGAAAATATCAAAAGTATATGGAAGATTAGAGTCGGAAAAAATCAGATTTAGAAGAGATGAGATGTTGAATGGAGGGGAGGCAATTTTTGATAAGGCTTGATAGAAGAGAGGTTATTTGTTTAGAGAGGGACAGCCAATGCGTTCTAAAGTTTCCACTTGTAGACCACAGAAGGTACAATCTGGGAGACTGAATCTGAATTTCAAAAATATGAGAAAGAACGAAACAATGCCCAATCCTCATTTGGATAAGTGAGTAAATGTATTTGTTGGAGAAATGGGAGAGTTGTTGAAACCATGGTTTTGATGCGTTAGTCCTTTGTATTGAGGCATAGCAGGCTCCCTTGGATTGACTAGCAATGTGCCAATACTCTGACCCAATATTTGAGGATGGAAAAAACATAAAAAAGGGGAATGTGGTTTACGAGGGTAACAATAGGGTTGGATGCTTCTTGTTTTGACAAGGTTAATATCATTACCCACGATGCCAATATGTCCAGGAATCTAAATCGTCATATCGCATTGTCTTCTCTTTTCAAGTCTCACTGCACCGAGCCAGTTTACGAAATCGACAAAAACCAGAGACACTGCGTAGAAAAATACACGGCTTACACCGTTTGCAGAACAGTCATTGTGGGTTTTTTCCGATTTCGTTCTATTACCGATCCAGTGGGATGACGCCGACGGGCTTAGATGACAGAATAATGAGACCACCTAATCTCAAAGTAACGGAAATCGGTGTTATTGGAGAAACGTTTCACAGGATCGTGTACGACTTTGCCTTTGGGAATCTATGATTGCTTATTTCGTGATTCAATTTGTTAACAGAAAACAACTTTGCTTTGAAAACAACAAATAATAATATTTGAAAAGGTTTTATTTGGTTTACGAAGAAGCAAAAAGTAAAAAAAAATGTAACAAGCAGTAATTGTTGAATGAAACACTAGTATATATTGAATTATTTCGCGGATAAGAGATAAGCCGCCATAGCTCAGTTGTCAGAGCTGTCGACCGGAAATCGAAGGGACACGGGTTCGTGTCCCGTTGGCGTCATGTATCTTTTATCAGGAGATTTTTCAATGTGGATGAGTGTTTCAGGCGAATAATTATTGCTTGTAAAATAAGCAAAAAGTATTTTTCCAGAAATACGTAGGATATTTTATTTTATTTTTTAATGATACTCCGCACAAGAATAATAATTTTGCATATGCAAAATGCCAGGCAAATATAGTGAAATCTGATATAAAAAAATAAAATATCGCCAAATTAAGCGATTTTCGGATGAAAATTTTAAATTTACATACGACATATTCATGTTTCAACATTTAAATTTCAATTTAAGCCCATCAAAATTTATTTTAAACAAGTAGGTACTTTTTAGGTAGGGCAATTTAAAAAAAAAATAGCCCCGAAGAAGCTACGGTTGTAGCAAACCAGGTCCGTTTTAAGCATAAAACATAAAAGTGGCGTCTACTCAGTCGTTTTATTTTAAATAACAAATAAATTTACTTGTGTAGACTGGGATTTTAACCTGCGATCTCCGGAATCGTAGTCGGGAGCCTTCCACCGAGGCCGTCTGTATTAAGTACTTACATTATTATTTACAATATTATTTATTTAATTCAGTTATTTATCCCCAAGGATAAAAACAGTATAAACGTTTGAACATTCGCTTACGTGTTATTTTGGTCGAGTGATTTCCTGGACCAACCACTTATCCTTGTTATTTTATCCTGAATTTTCCTGATATTTTTGTTCCCGTTAGTTACGTTAACAACTAAAGTGTCCTTTTGTAAATAAACTAAATTTTTTGTTTCATTTAACAAGATTACTATCCTACTAATACTATTACTACTATCTAAATGAAATTTACATTCCACGCTTATATATTATTCATTCCTAAATTGAAATAAATATTTAAAAATTTAATTTTATCAATGTATTTTTTCTTAGGCCTCGCGAGGGTGACATCCCCTACGATAGCAGCGGGTCGGGCATCATCCCCGTGCTCGCACCACCCCCTCCCGCTCGCAGCCCTGCGCAGGTGTCTTACACGGACACCTCCCCGCGGGTCAACCCCTTCGACAAGGGGGCCAACTTTGCCGAGGCTGCCTTCGGGGCGCATATGGACCAGCGTGAGTATTCATTCATATTTGTTTATTTTTGCAGTTACATTTGTCGCCTGTTTTAGTAAAAATAATAAGAATATAAATGGTAATACTTATTATAAATAAAATATAAAACTAATAAAACAGAACCAACATTAGAAATAATAATGTATTTTATACCCCCCAAACGAACACAAAACAAATGCAAACACACTGCAGTTTCATTGGACCTCGTACTTTCAATCTTTTACCGAAAAATATTCAAGTGATTACTAAACTTCCTCTACATTTAAAATAATTAAAATTATGGCTTTTCGACACAGCAGTTGAAACTTTTTTTATTTAATTTGTATCAATTTATATTTCTCATAAAATATTCACCATATATTACACTAAACACTTATAACTTAACTATACACTATTGTAAACACTTTTTATACAAACCTAGTTATATTTTTAGACAAAATGTAATCTTGTTTTTATTTTATATGCCCACAATTTGTTTATTTCTAGGTACAATAAAATAATAACTTAAATATATTACCCACGCACAGGCTGCGCCTTAGTGGGTTCCCATGTTAATGTAAAAATTGGGAAAAATAAAAGAAATAAAAAAAAAAATATTTGGATGATTTGTATAGCGCCGGTTTTGTGCAAAATCACCTCAAGGGCGATTGCATACTAGTCCCACCGTTGTGTCCAAATTTCATTAATATCGGTATAAAACTGTAGATTTGCATAAAAATCAAATAAAAAAACAGACACTCTCCTTTATATAATTATATTGTGTATTGTTGAGACGATTTTTGAAACGAACCAATATTTTTTGTGTACCGATTATTTCTAATATTTTGAAAGACAAACTGAAGAAGCTATTGAAGAAAAACATGATCGACTTTGAAAATGTGTTTAAAGTTTAAATTGTATTTAGGTTTTTTTTTAAATTTCATCAAGATATATTTTTTTAAATTATCTTCACACATGGGGCCCTTGCCCCGAAGAAATGATATTCCCACAAGGCTTGTTATCTTTAGGGATGCTGAATGAGAGGTTTTCTTTTAAGTAAAGGAAGGAAGTTTTGGGAGGCGTAGGGAGATCGTAGGAACCTGAGGGTCAGTGTGAACAGTCTGAATCCATTCCTACCACTGCGGTGCAAGGCGTTGGGTCGAGAGAGTTCGGATTCTCTCCGGGCACCACTAATAAGTCAACAAACGAAGCGAACCATTTGAGGTGACCTATGGCAGAGTTATTGGCTATCCAATTAATGGTACCCATACCTGCCTCCAAAACTAAAAATTACTGGCAATCAGCTGTCACAAAAGAGATTAGAAGTGAGACAAGGTGATAAAGATTTATTGACAGATTTGAAGTACATAAAGAAAAATAAGTTTTCAGTGTGGCACATGAAATACAAGGATGTAAATATATGAGTTGAGAAAACGCCGGAAGTGAAAATATATAGGGGATGCTTTTGATTGTTGTGCGATATTTACTGTTTATACGATTATTTCATAGTATAATTCTTTAATAATATCGTGTTTTAGATAAAAGAGAAGAAAACGGTTCTGTGTAATCTATTTGTTTCTAATATCATGTCCGGCTGGGCTTTTACATGTTATTTTTTTATTAATTGCAAAGAACATCTAAAAAATCACAACTAAATCAAAGCAAGATAAAAAAAATCAGAATAAAATAAAAAATAAAAAACAACTCTAAAACAAAAACAAATTCAAATACGAAATAAAATCGAAACTAGATACTCCACCATGCAAGATGGAAAAATATAAAACTAGGAAAATTACAATACATTGGTAAGATAAACAGAGCTACGTAGTTTGTATAATTAAATTGTATTGAATTTGATGCTCTTCTTTCTGAAATAAATTGGGTAATGACTTGTTTATATTTGGTGACTGATGTGTTAAATATATCAAGAATTAAGAAGTTAAGATTATATTCAGCTTCCGTAGAGTAACTGTGTAAGCTTATAACTTTGAGTGGATAGGTTGCCTTAACACTTCCCATTAAGGGCTTGTTTAAAAAAATCTTTTAGTTTATTAATTAAATTAATTGACATTTGAAAAAGCTTACTGTGTTTCAATTGATCGTGCCATTTCTGCCTTTGGCGAAAACCCCTTTCTTTTTTCATCACCTACGCCACATTTTAACACACTATAGAAATTGATTAATTCGAACGTGCTAATCTTCCTAGCGTGTCCCCTACTTTGTCTACCATTCGTTAATGTTAACCATATTATCACTATAAAAAAACTACATCATATCGATTTTTATTCGATTCCGTATCTCATTCAAATGCAGAGATAATGCGTGAAGTCTTCCTCAACGTTTCCGACTTCTTCTACGACTCTCTAACCACTTCTGGTACTAATAAGAACAAAGAACTTGCTTGGAAATTTTCTGTCCAGTAGTTTTTGAGTCTATAGGGCACAAACAATGTATATATACTCGTAGATAGTGTTAAAATCTGTACTCTCGAAAGGTGAGCGATGTAAATTTTCTACGCAACAGTTTTTAGCTAGCAACGTCATTTGCGTCGAAAGCCATGGTCACTGAGATCTCATCAAGGTTATAACTGCGGTCGTAGCGAAGTCAATTAATCATACAAAGAGTGAGAAATACCGTCTGGCTATAATATTTATGCCCAAGAACTCTTTCAATTGCTCTATTGCGACCCTTTTCCTCATTTTATCGCCGTCTCCAAATTGTTTGAACGTGCGCAAGCCATGGGGATTATTCGACTGAGTATTAAATTACATTTCTGAAAAGATCTCAGAAATATTAAAGTTAAGCTAAAAAGGAAAAGTTATTTTCCGGAATAAACTCCTTATTATTATTGTGTTTTTTTTTCTTGATTGTTATAATATTTTCGTGGAAAATCTTGTAAGAATTTTGTACGTGCGTAAAAATAATTGTATTTGCCACAATATTTATTTGCGGTTTATGAAAAGGGTAGGTACGTAAGTACTCTCAGACCACATACATTTATAAATATTATGAAGTTTTAAATAATCGGGAGGAGCGTCAGAATTGACTGTTTATTTATTTATTTACGCCCCTTTTAAGAATAGTAAACTTTACACAGTATTATACTGGTGTACCTCAGTAATAATCTTTTGTAGTTGTTGAGTGATAAATTGAAGATTTCGACTGACTTGGCATAGTATTCTGGGCATGTGGAATTCATAATACTGCAGTTAGTCCCAGAATTTCTGCTCTGAAATAAATGACGTCTTGTTTTAGGTAGTGGAATCCGAAAGCTTATCAATGCAAGCAATAATTCTGGACTGTCAAATTCATCAATTGGAATTTTATATAAAAATACCAAGTTAGTGAAAATCCTTTTGTCCGACAATTTAAGCAAATTCATATCATCATCAAGAGTGTTTTAGTTTAACAAAATAGCTGGAATACCAATTTCAAAAAGTTATAATTATTTTTTAATATATATTATTTTAGAGCTTCTACATGAATATTGTAATGTGAGTTCCGGACGGAAAAATTGTACTCAAGTCGATTCGAAAAGGCTAGTATAAAAACTAAACTTTAATGTGAGTTGTTTTTCGTTAATTATATTGCTTGCCATAATGAAAATAATAACTTCAAGACTTTTAGACAACTTTTTCTTTTTCTATTTTAAACCAAAATTTGGTTTGTTTTAATTAAATTACATTTATTCGTTTTCTATGGGAAATCGATGCTTGTTTCCAATGTCATGAATCAAATACCATTTTTAATTTATCTACAAGGGTTGAACATAATGCTTTTGCGGAGAGCTTGAAAACCTATCATAAAATTTATTAAAATATTTCATAGGGTCGAATACTCCTTTACATTCATAAATACAAGACACAAGAAATAACAACTAACACGTATATTAAAAACACTAGATCTCAGAGTCAAAAATATATCTAACAAGCAACTAGAACATACAGCTTTCAATACTATGGTACTAAACTCTTTAACAAAATCCCACTCTCATTCAAAACTCATAATAATATAATAATAATTTATTTTATTTTTTTTATTGCCGGTAACCCGGGCGTTTATTGACATCAATATTTGTTTACAAATTATGTGCGCTACCCGACTCACTAGACAATTTCTGTTCTGAGCCGGGTAGCAGTATCTACTTTTACATATATCAATAATAATAAAAGTGAATAAAAATACAAAGTAAATAAATAAAAATACAAAATACAGGAAAAAGAAACGTAATTAAAAAATAAAAGATTACCTAGATAAAATAATCTAAATATAAATTATTACATTCATATGTAACAGTAATTGAACATTTTAATATGTCATATAAAAATTAGCATGGAAGGTTTGCGAGTAACTTGTTAATCCAATTTCTTTTTTTGTTCATTAGCCACGTATTAAAGTATTTATATGTACATTTTCTGTTGATTTGAGTTGTATGTTGTGTTTCTTTTAAGAAAATATTGAATATGGAAGGTGCGAGGTAAGATTCATGTTTTTTAGCAAGAGTGGATTTAATTATTGGCACTTGTAAATGATTGTTAGATTTAGCTCTAGTGTTCTGGGAGTGAGATATGTGTGAAGGTGACGATTTTATGCAATTTGTATGGATAATTTTTTTTACGAATAGCTTCCTGATATCAAGTATTTTATTTTTAATTAAAAGATTTTCAGTGGGATAAAGATATGGTTTTTTGAACATAGTTCTAATAAGTGCTTTATGAGCTATATTAAGTAGCTTGATGTATGTGTCTGCGGCACCACCCCATGCCGATATACCATAAATTAAAATGCTTTGACAAAGGGAAAAGTAGACATTTTTTAGTAGTTTAAGTGACATAATGTTTCTAATCGTTTTAAAAATGTATATTTGTTTCCGGATTCTCATTGCAAGTGAAATTATGTGAAGTACCCATTTTAGTTTGCAATCCACTGTTAAACCAAGATACTTAATATTATCTGAATGTTCAATTTTTTCGCAGTCGCAGTTTTTGGTTTGTGATGTAGTACATGGATACAGGTGTAAAAGCGGGACGGTTTTTGGTTGCCCAATATTTGTCTTACTGAATGTTAGAAATTTGGTTTTCGAGGTGTTTAGGGTAAGAAGATTTTTGTCGAGCCATTTTTTTATCTCCCTCATACCAAATTCGGCGCTCTTAAATGCCTTTTCCCAAGATTGCTCTTTAATAAGAAGTACAGTATCATCTGCGTAGCTGATCACATTATAGCAGAGTGTTGGAATTTTAATATCAGTGAGACCATTAATATAGATAAGAAAAATAATAGGGCCTAAGACACTACCCTGAGGCACTCCGTACTTTATTTCTGCTGTGTCACTCAAGCATTTATTAAGTTCAACTATTTGTTTCCTATTTTTTGTATAACTGATGAACCATTTGAGCGGTTTTCCATTGATGCCAATATTTTTAAGTTTTTCGTATAAAATATCATGAGAGATGGTGTCAAAGGCTTTAGCCAGATCTAGAAATAATAATTTAATGGTTTACATATGAAATATGTTTTCTTAAAAATCACCTTATTACTATAACGCATTATAAAAGTTAGATCTCACAAAGTAGCTGGATACAAAACATAGGGAGATCAGACATGGAAAATATATTTACACTAAATACAGACTGAAAACAGAATCACTCAACTGCACTCAAAACATCATGGAATATGTTTATAATTATTTCGTACTATCCATATTACTACATTTTAATACATATAAATGAAATCCTCAGCACGGGAGATCCCAGTGAGGATCTCCATTTTTTACAAAAAAGGAAGACACTTATTATTTATTATTATCAATTTGCAAAACATTTCATGAAGCGTTTTTAGAAAACAAAAAAAAATCACATGTATAAACAATTGGTTGGTTGGAATAAATTGCCACCTACAAAAGAGCGCATTTATACAATTAAACAGATAATGCACGTTTATTAAGTTTAATAAATAATAGTATCTCACCATATCCGCAAACAAACTCATCTTTGCAACTGTTTTCACACGTTACATAACATTTCACAATAAAACTTTCGACTGAAATTTATTTCTTCAAATTATGTAAATAAAATTAAAAACAGATAAACGCTCATTTATCCTTAAATATGAGTAACAACACCCACAACTAAATAATTAATGAATTGATAAAACAAAATCACTAAACTGTAATTACGATTTTGCCGGCAGGGAATTTTTCCCAACCGCAAAAGTAAAGGTTGGTTTTACCGAGAATATTAAACCGTTATAAATTTAGACGTTCATTTAAGTAACGTCGCATATTTGAGAAAACATTTAATAATAATTTAAACGTTATCAGATTATTAATAACTATATGTGTGTACAGTAAGACATCATCGCGACCTTATTGTTGGTAAGGAATTTGTGAGTTGGTATTGTTTTTTTTTGTTATACTTTTGTACTACAATTACTACTTTATATTTTTGTACTACAATTGACTAAAAGTCTAAAGTATTTAGCTAATGTTAAAAACTTACACATTAATTTAGCTAATGGTACAAACCTACATAGTATTTAGCTAATGTTGGTTATGTTATTTGGCTATGCTATCAAATCTTTTCAATCAATATTAATTTAATCTAATTCTACCTTATTTGCACTATAGAAACTTATGTACTTGTATCTCTTGTTTACTTACTTACTTACTTTCTAATGTCATATCACAATCAAATGCCACATATATTTGTAATTCTTTTTTTTAAATATTTCTACGATTTTAACTGTGACATGTTATCATTGTTTATGGTATATTTATACCGTTGATATTAAATAAATGTTTCAAATCTACATAGTAATTTAACTAATCTTATAAACCTACACAGTAATTCTGCTAAGATAAAGGTGGGGTAAAATACATATTTTTATCCTATATAAATAAAAATCGGATATGTTTATCCGAGACACTTACTTGGTTACGAACCAATTCTTTAGAACATTGTGATCATTCTAAAAGATAGCTGCCAATCATATGGGAAAATTAGTTGCAAGATAATATTGTTAACTCTGATTTTGAAATATGACATGGAATAATTAGGTCCTAATGGTTGAGTGGAAAGAGACGTTTCCCGGTGAGACAGAGATCCTGGGTTCGATTCCCAGTTGAGAAGGTTTTCTTTTTAATGTTCTGTGTCTTTTCTATATGACTATTATTTTTACAACGAGAGGAACTTAACGTGGGAGTTAATAGGTACAATCTAACATTTATATTTTGATATCAAAGTTAAAGTTTCACATACAAAACAGTAAAAAAAAAATCTATTTCATTTTTCGTTTAGATTTGTTGTTATTATCTTCTTCTTCAATGATACATATTTTTATAGATATATTTAAAAAAATACAAACCTTTTAATGAACTGTGAATTAATTAAAAATAATAAGATTTTTTTTTAAGTGGATTAAAAAAATAAAAAAAGTAATTAAACAAAAAAAAAGTTAATATAATTCAGGGTAATTAATTCTCATTATCCTGACAAAGGATCCATAGTTTTGAAATATGTAGATTATTAGTAATTAAAAGTTGTGCATACAAAGAATTTAATTTTCATACAATTAAAATGATACCACAAAGTAATTTTGCAACTATTGCAGAAATAATAATAAGTCATCGAAAAAGGTGTCCGTGATTTTAAAATGAATTATCTAAGTGTGTAATAAAGGCATACTGTTTATTTATCAACCAAAACAGGCAGAAAATCTTTTTTTAAAACATTTCTTAGACAATTTCGATGTGAGTTCCTCCTGTTGCACTATACACGTCTAAGCGAAAGCCGACCTCCCTCCAAGTCTGTCAGTCTGTCTGACTTATTAAAAATATTTAAAAAATTGAGTTGTTTGAATGTGGTGCATTATGAGACTAGTCGGTTCAGTAGAATTCTTACCGTATCCCCATTTCAGAGGCTGAGGGCAGGGCCCCCATGCAGCGCTCCGACTCGCAGCCCGAGACGCCCCCCACGCCCCTGTTCGACGAAGACACCTCGCAGCCCCTCGAGGAGTTCCCCAGGATCAACTACGAGGGCCCCGGCTGGGAGGTGCAGCTCAGACAGCCTAATAAGAAAAAGATCACGGGACAAAGGTAAAAACATGATATATTCATATATTATTTTATGTTGTAATTTCAGTTTTGAAATTAAATAGGTAGGCATTTTATCGCTTGTCTAAATTCTTAATACGATCAGTTTCAATTTTGAAAATGACAGTTACACAGGACACACTGACAACCGAAATAAGCATTTTACATACATTTAAACAAATATTTATTCCACATCTCATGGAGAGTTTTCACGAATTCCGTATATATTTAAGGAATTATTATTATGCATATCGTTGTTGCCTACTTCTAAAATGTTTTATTTATTTATTTGTTGCATCTCACTATACATAAAAAACTATTTTTTTTCACATAAAAATCAACCTCACTAGGACTAAGCCTGTGTCGAGGTTTAACTTCATAAATTGATTGAGCTTAAGCAAAATGTTTTCATTGTCCAAATTAGGTGCTTGATGGTACGGGGACGACTATTAAAACTTCATCAGTTTGTTTGTTGACCGGTAAGGGTTACCTTCCGGGTTGCGGGTCCAAATCCAGACATTATAAAATAAAGAAGTTATATTTGTACGCAGTAGATACATCCATCGATTTAATACTTAAATGAATTACCACAGTCTCACAATATTCCTTAAATTACGCAAACGCTCCGATCTGTTCAGACGCTTGCCAGAGGATATTAACCGCTTAAATAAATATTCGGATGGGAATGTTTTTAACGTGATGTTTTGATGACAAGCTCTCTTTGAAAATTCAAATTGCAAGTCGCATTGCCGATAAAAGCACATTAACTCCAAAATGTTTACATTCTTTAGATTCGTTAGAATTCACACGAGTAAGAGTGAAATTAATTGCTTATTTTAAGTTACATTCTCTCAATAACATAACCTTCATACCGATAACCATAAGAGGGGATCCAGGAAAGAAAACTAATCTTGATGTAAGTAGGTACAGAAAAAAAAGAAAAATTTACATATTAAATTGTAGAGTGTGAAAATGATCCGCAGACATACTATGCACATTTTACGAGTTCCTATTACAATAGTTCTATAAAAAAATATACTCGTACATATTCTGTCTTCTTATATATTAGTGTCAGTGAAAGCTTTCAAATCTAACATGAATATCTACTCTGTGCTATATCTTTATTTTCTGGTCCCAGATTCAGAGAAAAGGTGTGATATCTGATAAATGATATTATCTCTTTGACTGTTTTCAGAGTTTTTGGAACACCAACAAATGGTTTAAGTAATGAAGATAAATGAATGATTTGTTGTTTTATATAGCTGTCTGTGACAATAGATACATTGGCAAATTTTCAAGACGGGACAGTACCCAAAAATAAAATGGGAATCTTAACTACGTAAGTGAAGAAGTCGTGTCCAAAAATATTCAGCGCAAGACCCAGCGTCATGGACGGACCTATGGTCTAATTTGTTTTGACAAGCCTAAAAAAGTGATCTTTCCGTGGGGTTTATTTCTGATTGACGTATTACACAAATTTCAGATGTTTTTATAGGAATCCTTCGGGAAATTACTAATTCATTGCCTAGAAAAATTTAATCTGGTGCTTTCAGCTAATTTCATAGTTGAAAAATTTTCAAACCGTTTTACTTACATAAAACATTTTAATTGTAAGGTATTAAATATAAATAACTTACACCCGTTGAGATAGGTCTAAAAATAATGTATATTATCGTTACGGATTCGGCGGAAATTAATTAAAATGAGGCTGGACAAATGTCCGTTGCTAGTACGTATCACCTTAATAATAGATAGAGAGAATATTAGGTAAAAAATATATTAGAGAAGGGACAATATCACGAGGGTTCATATTCGGTAAAGTCGGAATTCTTTGATGAATTATCATTAAAATCAAATTTTTTCGTAATTCCAACGACTTATTAAAGGTATGACTTGAGATTTTCCAAGGAGGTAGCTCAACACGGCATAATACTCTATCAATATAAGACTTATTAAAGATTTTATCAAACAAATTCATATAGTTTTTTTTAATGTGAGTTCGTCACATGATCTCCAATTGCTTGGAGCCAGTGCGACTATTGCGTAGCTACCCAATTTGGGGAATGTCGAATGAGGCTGAAGGAAATGGGGAAGATAAGAAGATAGGAATAGGAGGGTTGGGAAGTACCCGACTCTCTAGATCTGGTCACCAAACACTGTAAAAGCCATTTCATTAAACATTCTAATTTCGGTTGACGGTGCTTGGATTCTAGATTTGCAATGATATTCCCGAGTAATGCGTAGTGAACTATTATTATCCAAAATTAGAACCGATAATTATAAATCAGAAAAGCAATAAAGTAGGTAATTTATTTTTATTTTCATAAATTTATAATGCTCTTTTTGAAATGTGTATTTGTTTAGTTTGAATGTTTGATAGATCAAAATCAGTATTATTGATGTTTTTTAATCTTTACTAACCACTTTTTGACGGCTTCATGGTCGAGGGGTAATGCTTTCAATGATTAATTTGTGTTATTTAACAAATTACATTAAAAATAATATATAGTATATTTGCGGCTCGTTCCAAAGAAGATACTCTCAGATGTAAGACCAGATTTAAATAACCAGGTACCTTCTTAACTTTCTCCACCCCATCTCCTTCCCCTCCCCACTACCTTCAGCCTCACAAAATAACCAACTTGGGGATGCCATAGTCTCACTGGCTCCAGATGGACTATTGTGCGGTTTTAAATAAAAAAACGGTGTTCACTCAAATAGTATATTAAAGTATAAGTGGATAAACAGGTCTTTAAAACACGCGCGATTTTTCGAGCACGACGGCGTAGCCGAGTGATCGAAATAAAGCAAGTGTTTTAAAGACCAGTTTTCCACGAATACTTTACGCTATTTTTTTTATTGGTACACTTTGAAAACATAAATATTGATATTATTATTAAAAATTAGGGAAATAAGAACTATTAATGAATTCGTGATGTGACATCACAATATCTTGTTGTCATGGAAATGAAAAACACAAACATTAATTTGCAATCTGTCACATAAGATTAATAGTTGGATTTATAGTTAAAAGTTGACATTTAGACTTCACATTTTGTTGATTTGTTGATGTTGCCATGGTAACTTTAAAAAACGCGCGTTCCATAAAGTGCGATTTAAACACGCTAGAGCGTACTGAGTAAAAAAGGAGTAAAAAAGTGAGTAAAAAAATGAGTAAAAAAGGGCACCAATAAAAAAAAACATTATTCTAGTCGTCTCTCTAATTATTTGACAAAAAATGTAAAATTATATTATCAATGAAAATATTTATTTTTGATAGACTGCTAATATTTGATGTATTCCCAGGTTCTGGAAGAAGATATTCATCAGGCTGGTGCTGCAGGGAGACAATCCAGTTGTTCAGCTACTCAACTCTGCCAGCGACAAGGAACCATTCCAGGAACTTCCACTGCAGGCCTGCTACTCCGTATCTGATATCGCTGCTCAGCAGTACGACCAGTATGGAAAGATATTTACCGTCAAACTGCAGTATATCTTCTATAAGGAGAGGCCTGGTGTCAGGTTGGTAGATCAAATACTTATATTGAAAACTTTAAATTACACATTGACGCCATACAGCGAAATAAAGCGCCATTCAAAGATTTTTCTGTACTCTAAACATGTCATTCAAAAATATTTTTGTAATAATTATTATACATTTTTATCACCTTGATCACGTATATAAAAAATACGTATTTAATAGGGTAATTTGAATATCGCTAATTTATTAAGAATATCGCCAAATTATTCGTAATCCGATTAAAAACGGGATTGCAGGCCCTTAACGAATGAATTGATATGTTTTATATTAAACTTTTAGTAAAATACGAGCGTGTTATCACGATGCCGAAACACGTGTTGTATCAAGATAAACGCAGGTGAATACACACGTGTTCCGATATTTAATAAAAGATTGTCAGGAAACGGCCTAAAATCCCAATTTAAACTGGATTACCAATAATTTGAACAGATTTTTAATAAACTAGCAATATTTATTTTTCTCCGAGAACACAAGAATGCGTTATAATAAAAAAATTAAACAAGCCCAACATTTTCATTAAATCCGTTAGAGTGACAAAGGAGTATCTTTGTTTCAGACCTGGACAGGTGACCAAAGCCGAAAGGATTACCAATAAACTGAGTCAGTTTGCTGCCTACGCTATTCAAGGAGACTATCAAGGATGTAAGGAGTTCGGAAGTGATCTGAAGAAACTTGGGCTTCCCGTAGAACATGCCCCACAGGTAAAAATATATTATTTTTTTATTATTATTTTAGAATGGAAAAACTGGCTTGTTGCCGAAATGCCTCATAGTCTTACTCTTCTTCTTCTTTTCACCAGGTGTCTCAGCTCTTCAAAATTGGGTCCACAACGTATGAAGATATGAAAGCTTTCTCGATGGTGATCGAAGAGGCTTTGTTCAGACTGAGCGCGCACAGAGACAGAGCACTCCACTACAAAATGGAAGAAGTCCAAATAACAGCAGTTGATGAGATTTACGTGGAACAAGATGCAGAAGGTCACGTCCTGAAACAAATCGCAAGAGTTAGACTTCTGTTTCTGGGATTCCTCTCAGGTAATATGTTAAAAAATATATATTTTAACCTAAACAATTTTAACAAATTATTATAAGCAATAATTAGTTGCCTGAAATATCAATACAAATTGAAAATATCTCCTAAGTAAAAATAAATGACACTGACGGGAATTGAACCCGCACCTTCTGATATATGGTCAAGTGCTCTGGACCACTGAGCTCCGTCGGCTTATTTCCAACATAATTCAATGTGTACTAGTACTTCAATCAACAATTACTGCTTATAATATTTTTTCCACCTGTAAACAACCAACTAATTATTGCTTATAATATGTTTTTATCCTTTGTGCTATGCATAAAACCTTGTCTTATAAACATTAGTTTATCATTAAAAAAATAATAAGCAATTTTATTTTATTGATAGCGGTTTTGAGGGTTCAATGAATGGACAGTTACGAAATATTCCATTATTTATTTAGTTAAGGGTTCAGTTGTTTACACGTGATAACACCGCACTGCTATCTTATACTTAACAGACTTCCTTATTTTTGCGGTTTCTAAGATTGTTAGCAAGGACAAATCTGCTTTCATCATCATGAGTCACTGATTAACTACTTCCAGACAATTATATCATTTTTTTTATTATTTATATTTTATATTATTTCCTAGTTATCCTTGGAAGCTTTCACTCTTCTTAGTTCTTCGCCTTGCACGCTACGTTATTTGGATCCCGCCAATTCAGTAGCTTTTAGGATGGTCTTCCGTCCTTTTGGTTTCTTCTAGGTGCCTTTGAAATTAAACATAGTCCATCGGTTGCTAATCCTTTCAAGCAATATGTGCAAATGCAAATGGCTTTACGGGTTATTCAATTCAAAGGATTGTCCTCTTATTGGTGATAACGTGCATCAGTAAAAAATTGTTTTGTTTTTCAAATATTTGAAGCTTGTCTCATGTAATCTCTCATCCGGAATTATCGACCAGTTGCCGTTCTATGTTCCATCATGAAAATATTCGAGAAAATTCTACATAAATATATACTTAATCACGTTAATCCAATTCTTGATGACCGTCAATATGGTTTTAGACCCCAGATGTCAGTAACATCAAACCTCTTATGCATCTCAGATTTCTTATCACAAACTCTCGACAATCGGGGACAGGTGGATGTTGCTTATTTCGACCTGGAAAAAGCATTCGACAAGGTTGACATCGACATTCTTCTAAATAAGCTAGCTTCATTTGGTTTTTCCAAAAGACTACTCTGTTTTTTTGCTTCATATTTTCGAAATCGTAGACAGTTTGTTTATTATAAGGGTTCCAGTTCTTTGGAATTCACAGTTTTTTCTGGAGTTCCTCAGGGGTCTATCCTTGGACCACTTCTGTTTCTGATTTTTATCAACGATATTGGTTCAGTCATCACACATTCGCTGTATTTAATATTTGCAGATGACTTGAAACTATATCGTTCAATAAAAAACCATCTTGACTGTATTCTCCTTCAACGTGATATCGACTGCATCTCAAACTGGGCCAAAATAAATGGCTTAAACTTCAGTACACCCAAGTGCAATATCGTCTCGTATACAAGATCAAAGAAACCGCATGTATTTGAATATACAATCAATGAAATTATTCTCCAACACCTAAATCAAATCAAAGATCTAGGAGTTATTTACGACAGCAAACTAACCTTTCACCAACACATCGATGATTTAATAAGCAGAGGATACAGGCTTCTCGGCTTCGTAATTAGAAACTCATATCCGTTTCGTAAAACAAAAACACTGACGTTATTATATAACACACTAGTCCTAAGTGTACTTGAATCAAACTCGATCATCTGGGCTCCACATGAATTAACATACACTTTACGCATTGAAAGAGTCCATAAAATTTTTTTAAGGTTTTTATTCTCGCGGCTCTATGGACGTTACCCTTGGCTTTACCCATCGATTTATATATTAGGCATGACCAATTACCAGTCTCTAGAGACACGTAGAGGTATTGCTTTGCTTAAATATTTTTTCCAACTAATAAACGGTCACTTATCTAATAATGAGATACTGGCCCAATTAAATTTTTTTGTACCAGAGTCTCACTCTCGAGGACGTCATCACAATCTTCTATATAGTAGAGCAAGCCGCACTAATTTATTAATGAACTCACCTGTGGGGAGAGCTACGTGCTTTTTGAATGCGGTAGATAAGAAATTAGATTTATTTTTTGTGTCCTATAGCGCATTTGCGAGATTTTTGGCATGGCATATACACTGCATAAATGGTACAATTATAACGTCTTAGGCTTTATTACCTGTAATTGTTATAAATAAATGTACAAATTATATATAAATAAATAAATAAATGTTTCCTTACACAAACCACACTCTTGATTTAGACTAATAATTGCAGTTTTTTTTCTCCAGGAATGCCCGACGTAGAGTTAGGTGTGAACGACATGTGGAGGCAGGGTAAGGAGGTGGTTGGCAGACACGACATCATTCCTGTCGCCACCGAGGAGTGGATCAGGCTAGAGGTGGTGGAATTCCACTCCTGCGTGCAGCAAGACGAATACGGGAGGACAAGGATTATTAGGTATGTCAAATAAAATGTTTTAAATGGTCAAACATTGCAAAATTATAATAGACATAAAAACAAAGAACCTCTATAATCATTTCATACTGCCGTCATAAGCAAAAAACAACTAGGAATTTGCAATTGACACATTCTGATGTACGAGACCTATCACCTTTTATAAATAAGTTCATCGGAATTGTGACTTTCGCAAATTTCTAGCTGCCCTTTTGCTTATGACGGCAGAGTAATTATCACCGTATCTTGATCAACATTGGCATCAGAAGAGAAATATATGTGCATCATCATAAGGCCCATAAAGAGTTGCGAATGGCTGGTGGTGGAATTTACTTCCAATAAATAGATTTCCCGCTTTCTTGTGGGTGTCTTACATGAATAGCACTGAAATTTTTTGAAAAATTTCCTAAATGAAATCATTGTCTAACTGAATAAAATACAATTCAACCAATAGCTATGGAAGTCGAAGAAAAAAATACACTTTACGCCCTCATAGGATGGGTCATATATTATCCCCTGCAGTCCAATAATCCAATATATAAGAGCTCATCAGACCAGCAGCGAATAGTTGAGATCGTGAAGGATTGCAAAGGATTGCATTTGAAGGAGCAAATTACTTACATTTTGCTGTTATCCAACGTGACAACTACAGACTTAACTTGGGTTGGAACAATATTAGGGGATTCGCCTAGTTTGGTGGGTATTTAAAACAACAAAAAACAGATTTTCATGCACATTTTTTTGTTTGGTTAGGTTCAAGCCTCCAGATGCGTGCTATATCGAGCTGATGAGATTCAGGGTGAGGCCGCCAAAGAACAGGGAACTCCCCCTCCAGGTCAAAGCAGTCATGTGTGTTACGGGAAATAAGGTAAGCTTCACCATTCAACTTAACTTTTACCTCTCAAATAGCCATAATTACTTCTCCCAAAAGTTTCTATCCGATTCCAGACAATACTCAATACAGGGAGGGGTCTCCTTGTGTTGGGAGGGTCGTGCCGTTTTCAGTCGTTACCATGGTTTGGTCCGGACAACACCGGACACGCTTCGCTGTTGGCATGTTTCTTGAAAATGGCCGTTCTTTCATCACCACCCAGCGAGCTTTCCGGATGCACCTCAGTTCTTGTGTTGGGAGGGTCGTGCCGTTTTCAGTCGTTACCATGGTTTGGTCCGGACAACACCGGACACGCTTCGCCGTTGGCATGTTTCTTGAAAATGGCCGTTCTTTCATCACCACCCAGCGAGCTTTCCGGATGCACTTCAGTCTTGCGCGCTCACCTGATTTTAGCATTTGCTTTTTCCTTCAGAGCTACCTGAAGGAAAATGTTTTTAAACATCGGCCTCATACCTTAGAAAAACTCAATGATTGAATTCGGGAAGAAATCGCCACTATACCCTTCGATATGTATCAAAATGCGGCAGAAAACTTCAGAAATCGTCTTCATCAATGTATCGCTAGTGGGGCCATCATCTTTCTGATGTCATCTTCAAAATTTGATAAATTAAACGGCACGATGTACCAAATAAAATAAAATAAACTCCATTTCTTTAAGTTGAACAGTTTTTTTCTTTAATAGCCCTTAATAACAAAACTGCTCTGTCGGTTTTTGCGCTGTCTGTTTTGCCGCACCTTTTACATTACACGGAAGTTATCGATTATTATAATTTTACGTATTACTTTTGTTCGGCAGGTCGAGCTTCGAGCTGATGTGCTCGTTCCAGGGTTTACTTCCCGATCCCTCGGGCAGGTTCCTTGCGAAGATGTGATGATCAGATTCCCCATTCCAGAATGCTGGATCTATCTTTTCAGAATAGAGAAGCACTTCAGATATGGAAGCGTCAAGTCGGCCCACAGGTAAAATTATAGATACGTTAGATTGTAAAGTAAAGCTTTGTGCCCATACTATCCAATAATGAGTGTGTAAAGAGTCTCTGGTGTTTGATGACCTGATTAACTATTATAATGCCGCCGCGGGAACCATTTGTTGGATAACCAACGCCTCTGCCATAGATCACCCCAAGTATTTCACTACGTTTGGTGACTTAATAGGAATGCCCGGCTTCACGGGTTGAGGTTTTTTTAGGACTTGGCAGCGGATGCGTTTGTCCAATTACTGGGTGATGGGCCGGATCGGGTGAGACTGTTTGTTGGAGACTATTTGACTTCTCCAGCGGAACTCTCTCGACCCATCGCCTTGCACCGCAGTGGGATTCATACATCCGTCACTCCTGGACACACTGACCCCCAGATTTCTACACAACTCACATTTTTTCTTTCCCTAAACTACCTATCCTACCTTTCCTTGAAAAGACCCCCACACAGCATCCTCAAAGATGACATAGGTCCTAAAAGAAAATTATTTTCCTCAGGGCTCTTTGGGTAGAGCTATTGCAAAAAAATATGACAAGCTTGAATTGAATCAAAAGTAAAAAAAAATCAATTCAGGTTATTCATTTTTTTGGCTGAAAAACGTTATTTTTGGGGTTCATTCATCGAATGTGGTTTTATATGTGGTATAATAAAATGCTTTGGCGGTGATGTTACAAAATTATATTTCATTATGTTTACTTCTTTCCGCAGACGAACAGGAAAGGTGAAGGGAATCGAGAGGTTCCTGGGAGCGGTCGACACGCTGCAAGAGTCGCTCATAGAAGTCACCTCGGGGCAGGCTAAGTACGAGCACCAGCACAGATCCATCGTGTGGAGAATGTCCAGACTACCAAAGGAAGGCCAAGGTAAACATTTCATTATTTACATACATTTGTCATGCTTACTGTTTCCAATCTTAACGAAGGTTATTGGAACGTTGGCAGATTTAGAGTACTTTTTAATATTATTATTATGGTAAAATTATTATCTGCATTATAATTTTTCACTTATCCTAGAAAAATGTTTCTGGTTTAAAAACTTTTTTCATTTAAACATCTACACACACAAGACTAGGAATACGTAACGGCACGCATGTGGATCAAGCTGTTCTTATTTGTTTCTCGCCCTTCCTTTAATGTGGGCCTCTTTACGACCGAAAATAAAATAAATCCTTTTGTACAGAACCTTCTGCAATATAGTTTCCTTGTCAAGTACGGAAAGCTTTATCGTGCTGAAAATATTATAATCAAGCAAATTGCAGGGGATTTATTAAATGCCTCAATCTAACATTTCGTATCCCATAATTGAACACCTTATGGTACATGGAACGACACAGCAATAATTTGAAATGGATCTAGTAATAATCCAATTAATTTCCTAGGAGCCTATACCACCCACAACCTTGTCTGCCGCATGGCTCTGACCAGTTACGACCAAATCCCCGACAAGTTGGCCGACTGGTGTTACGTGGAGTTCACCATGCCTGCCACTCAGGTGTCCCACACGGTGGTGCGTTCGGTCAGTCTGCAGAATCACGACTCGGACGACCCTCCCGAGAAGTACGTGCGGTACCTCGCCAGGCACGAATACAAGTAAGTGACCTACGTGTTGATTGTCGTCTGGATTCGAAGGATATTTTTAATGTTCCTTTTCAGTGGTTTTTCGTAGTGTAATAATATTTATCGGTGTAATAGTGTGACCCAGACCTGCATAAAAATGTCAAAATATGGTTTATTTTTTAAATTTGTCTGTCATCCGCAATCCTTAATATTGTATTTTTGAGAGCACAACAAACTTTATAAAAGGTTCTTAAAACATATCAGACTCAACAATATTCTATCATAAATCATTGCTATGAGATTGATGAAGCTCTCCCACTCCTACATAAATCCTCAACACCGTGGTTTTCAATTTGATGTTTTATTTTTGACTGTGTTGAGGAAGGAGTATTGATAGCTAAAACATGTTGCTTATTGTAAACGAGGTACAATCCAAGCAAAAGAATCCAAATTATTTTCGTGCTTGAACTTATTCTCGCTTTTTTGTATGTTAACTATTTATACTTTTCCAAGGGTTGGAATTGAGCACACTCAAGGGGAAGGACCAAATGCCTATCTTGCAGCCACTATTGCGAAAGCACCCATCAGAGAAGAACCAGTTGCAGAAGTTCAGGAACACACTCCTGCACCACCCAGCTCCGACTCTGATTCAGACTAAAAATTGACCAAAAGCATTATTGTACTACTTATAAAACGCAATAATGAAATAAATTACCAAAGCATCGTTACCATGTCGTCAAGTAAAGTTATAATTATTCAAGTTATTCGAATAATTTAAATAGTAAGGAAATGCTGGGTGCTAATTTACCAATGAATTTAAAATCCTAAATTTAAACCAAGATACCTGAGGTCTTAAGACCCGACCTTGAGGAATACCTTTTAACAAGTTTAGTGGATATTTACTCATTTTTCGATTGAAAACTTGTTAGTATTCTACGACTGAAGCCAGCGCAGTGCTGTTGTTGAAAAATCTGGCACTATTCCGAACTATTTTCTATTATTCGAATAAAAGACGGCGACGGATTTGACGTTTATTTGAGCAATGGAGTCATTTGGTCAAGTTATATCAGCGTACATTTTGTGAATGAAACCCTTTTACCATTCCAAGAGATATTATATGTGGATCTCTTTTCTTCTTTTCAACAAGAAACATACGAATCTTTGAAATTATACTTGTATCTTCCAGCTTCCATTGGTCATATATTATAATTGCGGTGATGCGAATCAGTTTTTGGTAACAACACGAATTTTGGTGAAATAAAAAAATTGCGAATATATTAAACATATTATATTATTGCAATTTTAATCTGAACCAGTTATTCATAATATATCGAATGTTTCTAAATACCCAATCATTGAAATTTTTTAAACAAACGTGATCAACATATTATTATTTAGATTCCTTGGACCAAGTCGACTTCTCCCTTTGTACATAAATTGTCTTTGGACGTCTCTATTTTCTTGTGCGAATCAAACGTTTATATGTGTGTCGTTATTAAAGATTTGAAATGTATTTCAAAATGTCTATAAAATCACACTTGTATTAAGAATTTATTCAAATGCAAAATATAGACAAAAGTTTTAAATAAAACATGTTAAATATTTAATGCGAGCAAAAATGAAATGTTTTATTAAAATCTGTCTGGAAAGAGGAATGCGCAAGTACATTAAATACAGAAAAAGTATGAATTTTATAAATAATTTTGCAATATAAAATTAAAAAAAATGCAATATTAAGTAAAAAACGGCAGTTAGTAATTAAATTTTAGAAAATTCAATCTGTGTAACGATGTGCTTTTATGCTTCAAGGGCACTATATTTTGCATATTTTAAATTTTTATTTTATTTGGTGCTTACATCTACATAAGAGAATAGATATTTCTAGAAAGTTTTGCTTGAATTAAATATAAAAAAAACGTAGGCGTGTAAATTCGGAAAAATGAAAAGTTACCACATGAAATTTTAGTATTTAATAAAGTTAACATTCGAAGTGAGAAAAATAAAGTAGATCGTAGAATTTAAATGATGTATGTTACATAATAATATATTTTAATTGGTAGTCGTAAAGTTGAACTCTCATTTTGTTTATTGAAGAGTGTTGGAGATGTTTTTGTAATTTATAATAAAGATAGATGATTATTGACGATACTAAATATACGGAAGTTCAGTATTATGACTGCACAATGCAAAGGTTTGTTTATTCTCGAGTATATGTTTGTGAATGGAGTTGAGATGGTCAACAAATACACCAGTAGATAATACGTAGAATTAGCACATAAATCTGGACATTGAATATGTTCCACTTCCTGTAATTTCTAATACATGACCTCTTCCGAACCAACCAAAACGCCCTCAACATGTTCTTTGTGAAGTCAGACCTTATTTATCACGTGTAAGAGACAATATGCATGCATTCATAATTTAAATATACTATTATTATTTCTTCCTAATAATATTGCATAATATCTAATGTCATATCATTAAATCACCACATGTATAAAGCATTTTATAAATGTTCCTGTTGAGTTGTTAAAGTTGAAAGAATATTAAGATAAAGTTTAAAAATCGTCATTAATCTTTGGAAAAGTTTATCTGATCATCTATTCTATCAGGATTCATTCAATTAGGACTAAAAAACAGCACGGCGTCTTTTCTGGATATTAAGAGCCACCAAAGATCAAACATTGATTTTGATAAATAATAATTTCATCTCATTTCACTAGACCTCAACCAATTGTTTACTACTGTCTATGACTACTTTGAAGTAATGTCAGTTGTCAGGCCTTGCGGTGGGTTTTATCCACAGTCTAGATTCTAGATAGCTAAATTGGTGGCTAAAATGGACACTAATTTTATTAAATTATAAATGAAGAAATAGCCAAACCTTAATGATAGTGTAAAGTTTGTAATTTAATCTCTCTTATTGGCTGGAAAAATACGCGGTGCTGTTTTTACCACCGTTTGAATTCGGATTTAAATGCATCATTGAGAAGATTGGAAGTTGTAGATACAATGAAAACGTTATTTTGTTATAAATCGCATGTTTTGTATTATCTTGTGTAACACTTTGAATTGGTTTCTTCTTGTATATAAACATTTTTTGTTTTTTATAAGCCTCTTCTTCAAGAAGAGGCAGATATGCGGCTGATCCAAATATTAGTTGTAAGACAAAAGATTAACTTGTTCAAACTGTACATATAAACAGAACAAGTTTATTTTTAAGTAGGTACTTTGTAATGATATTTAAATGTTTATTATGCTTGTATATCAAAGAGACACATTTTTGTAATGTTTTAGAAATATTTTCAAACACAGACATAAAAAATATATTGTTTAATCAGTAAATCTCCTGAGGAAAACGGTAGGTAAGAAAAGGTTGGAAGTTCTACTTGTTATCTGGTTGTCTATATACTATGTGACTGTTACTCTATGTGACTGCTCTTTTATCGAACTATCCTATCTACCGAATATTTCAGCTCTGTTCACTAGAATAAAAAAAAACAATAAAAACTATGCCAAACTATACAGATTTCATTAATAGCAGAAATATTTCACAAGATATGTTTTTTGTTGTTTGGTAAACGCGCTAATATGTTTTTTTCTAATAATTTTTATTTCTAACAATATTTTTAATTATTTCCTTGTTGGAGGCTTTGCGAATAGGGTTCCATATAACGTTTAGTAGACTAGTAATAATAATTCAATCATCAACCAAACATTGAGCCTACGAACAAATATGTACAATTAATTATTGAGCATATACTCAGATTTAGATACTTGATGGTTACATTAAACACGTTTTTCAGTTGATTTTTGTGTTATAAACTATATTTTTTTTTATTTTTGCCTCAGAATTGGTCAGAAGCTAGAAATAAAGTTTCATTAGGTTGAGAATGATTGAAATTTGCCGATTTTATTGGTTACTTATTTAAAAAGAAGGGCGTTATTTTAATTATTTAATGCAAAGTACACTTTTTGCGAGTGAAGCTATAAAATATTTGGACGAATTATTTTTTGCGCCCGTACATATGCAATACGAATAAATAGTCTTGTAATTGTAAAAAGCATTCACTTTGTGGCTCATCATAATTTATAATAAAAACACATAAATTTGTTTTTGACCACGATAGTTTTATTTTCACTCTACCGGTTTCGGAAGATCCCTTCCTTCGTCAGGAGAATATTTAAAACAGTTTTAAATATTCTCCTGACGAAGGAAGGGATCTTCCGAAACCGGTAGAGTGAAAATAAAACTATCGTGGTCAAAAACAAATTTATGTGTTTTTATTATAAATAGTTTTGTCCCTGTGATGCAATCCAATTTTGTATTTGTATACCTTTCTTGTAAGAATTGAGTTTTTTTAAGGACCAACTATTTATTCATATTCACATTGCATATGTATGGGCGAAAACAAATAATTCTTCTTATTATTTTAAAGTACCACTTGCAAAGCGTGTTATTTGCATTAAATAATTAAATAAACGCCATGTATGAACGCGTAGATTATAACGTACGTTAAATTTAATAATTATAAAATGCTGAAATATATTGAAATTGATCACTTGTTAACAATTTGTTCGAAAATTATGAAAAATGTTCTTAGTTGGCTTTTGATCATTACTAAACGAAAATACGTTAAGAATTCTAATTCCTGCTGACCATGTTCTTTATTTAAAATTAAAAAAAGTGTTTTTTATGTACCAAAATTGTATTTAAATTGAAAAGAATTATGTAATTTTACTAAATTGAATTTCATATTGAACATGTACCTAGGTTTAGAAATGTATTTCATATATATGCTATAAGAATGTTTGAAATACTTTACATGAATAATTAAAACATACTGTTAAAATGATTAATAATGTGCCCACACTGGTTAAAAATGAAATTGCATAAATATGTACTTAGTTCGATATTCGAAGTAAAATATCGTGCACTTGTTCTTAGGTTAAAGAATTAATATAATTTTTTTGTTTGTTGTTAAAAGTGAAAATGTCTAAACATATGGGTTTTCTATAAATTATTTGAAAAAAATATATTCATTACATACATACTCTTTTGATCATGATATGAATTTGAGTAAACCTGTATAAAAGGTCAATAAATGTAAGTGAATGAAAATGTACTTAATTAAAATAAGATTTGTTAATAATTTAAGAAATGATGTGTGCACTTCATTAAATCAATGAATTTAAATTAGGAACTGAAAATGAAAACATGTCTATTTAAGTTAAGAGATAAAGATGATTTTCCAGCTACTTGGATTTATGATTGAAATTGATTAAAATGTAAAAAAATGAAAATGCGATAACACGTACCTATAGGTTAAGGAATCAAATTGAATGACTATGTATTTAGATATAAAAGTAATATTCTTTACTTGTGTACTTAGTTTAAGAAATGAAATTGACATACCATGTTCTTTGTATGAAATGAATTTGACTAACCATGTGCTTTGTTTGAAATGAATTTGACTAACCATGTACTTTGTTTGAAATTAAATTGTAAAACCATGTAGGTACTTATTTGAAGTGAATTTGACTAACCTTGTAATTTATTTGAAATTAAATTGTATAAACATGTGCTTTATTTGAAGTGAATTTAACTAACCATGTACTTTGTTTGAAATTAAATTGTATAATCATGTACTTTATTTGAAATGAAATTGTATAACTATGTGCTTTATTTGAAGTGAATTTGACTAACCATGTACTTTATTTGAAATGAAATTGTATAACCATGTGCTTTGTTTGAAATGAATTTGATATAAAATTAGTTTAGGTTTAGAAATGAAATTGAATAACCATGTACTTAGATTTAATAAAATGGACACGGGCAGCGCGACAGTAAAAAAAGTAGCTAGTTTATATAATAATGATATATTAATAATTAAGGAAATATTGTAAACGTTGAGTTTTTATTATTAATCTTGGTTTATATGATATATGCCAGGTGGAATGCAAGATTGAAAGAATGCTAGGTTGAAATGGTTTAAGGTTAAAATGATGTATGTTTGAAATTATGCAAGGTTGACATGTCTCAAGGTTGAAAGCTGAAAGTATGCAAGGTTGACAAGTTTCAAGGTTGAAAGCTGAAATTATGTAAGGTTGACAAGTTTCAAGGTTGAAAACTGAAAGTATGCAAGGTTGACAAGTTTTAAGGTTGAAAGCTGAAAGTATACAAGGTTGACAAGTTTCAAGGTTGAAAGTTGAAAGTATGCAAGGTTAAAATGATCCAAAGCTGAAATTATACAAAGCTGAAAGGATTTAAGGTTGAAAGTATGTAAGGTTAAAATGATTCAAGGTTGAAGTCATGCAAGGTTAAAAAAAATAAAGTTGAAAGTATTCAATGTTCAAGGAATGCAAGGTTGAAAGCCTAATGTATGCAAGGTTAAAGGGATTCAAGGATGAAAGTATTAAAGGTTGAAATTATTCAATGTTGAAAGTACAAAAGTTATAATGATTCAAGGTTGAAAGCATGCAGGGTCAAATATATTAAAAGTTGAAAGTATGCAAGGTTGAAAGGATTCAAGGATGAAAAGTAACAAGGTTTAAAGTATACAAGGTTAAAGGTATTCAAGGACTAAAGCTGAGAGTGTGCAAGGTTAAAACATTTGATCACGGTTAAACGGATTCTATGTTGATAGTATGCCAAGTTCAAAGTATGCAAGGTTGAAAGTATATAAGGTTGAACGAATACAAGGATGAAAGTGTGCAAGTTTGAAAGATGCAAAGATAAAAGCTGAAAGTGCCAAAGGTTAAAACGATTCAAGATTGAAAGCTTGCATGGTTAAAAGGATTCAAGGTTGTAAAGGATATAGTATACAAGGTTGAAAGTATTTTAGGCTGAAAACGCGTTGTTAGGAAAGCATGTTTAAATTTATGTAACTACATAATATTATCTTCACCAACCTGGAAGAATTTGGTAACCATTATGGAAGCAATTTTATAAGGGAGCAATTTTAAACTTTGTTAGTTTTTACTAATTCTGACTCTTGCACCACCAAACACAAACAAAATTTGAATGGCAAAGTATAATATTTCAGCTGTTTTAAATAAACAAAAATTTCAAATAACTTATTTATTTTGGAACTTATTCGGCTTACATAATCTTATATCATTCAGGACGATGCCCAAAACTAAACATCTCAATAACGTCACCAGTTCCCTAAAGTGTCCGTCAGTGTAAAACCTGCTAATTCAAAGTAACTTCTTTCCGGTTGGTAGCACTGATATATAAAATGAACAAAGGATGCGAGAGTGAAATTATACATATTTAAAGTTGTGCCATGTTGAAAGGATACATGCACGGTCGAAAGTATCCATGGTTTAAAAGGCACATGTTTAAAGGATGTAGGATCGAAATGATGCAAGATGGAAAGTAACATTTCTGATGTGGTGCAATGTTGAAAGGATACATATTTACGGGGAAAGATTTGAGGATGCATGGCCGAAGAGAAGAAAGCTTGAAATGACCTACATATTTGAAGGATGCAATGTTGAAACTTTTCCCTTTAAAAAAATGATTGGTTGAAAGGAATGAAAGCTGTATGTTTGAGAAAAGTGTGGTAACTCTTTATAAATATCTATAGTTTTTAACATAGAGATAGGAACTTATAATTTGTTTTAAATTTATTATTTCTTTTTAACGAATTTGCAAAGCGCGTCCTCGTTCCGAGTGAAATCTAGTCAAAACTGTAGTTTGTAAATAAGTTAGTACAATGATTAATAAACATGTCTAGAATAAGTATTGATGATTAATAATTTAATATGTAACAAAATGTGTACTTACTATGTATTTAATTAATTAGCCACTGGTTGAAACGGGAAAAAAGTAGAATAGAATAATTTATCTAAAAATAGGTTTAAGATGTCATGAAATAAAAACAATTATTGTTGATGATTGAATGAATACGATGGATTCACTATCGTTTTATCTTTTGAATGAATGAAATTCATTAATTTTGTTGTTGATGAAGTGAAAATGATAAGAATGCACTGAATTGAATCCTGAATGACTTATGAATGAAACGCGAACTTTTACGCGAAAAACGCGAGCATTTCACGAGAATAACGCGAAATCCGCAATTCCCGTTAAAATAATGCGATTTTTTTAATTTTTATTTTTGCGGGTACTAAAAGTAAATATTCGAATTGTTTCTTTGTCAAGCTTGAATAACAATGAACTCAATAAATACCTCAGATCAGACGGGTAAAGAAAACTATGTGACATAAATATAAAAATAAAATAAACGCCCGGGTTGCCGGCAAGTTGACATGACATCACTATTGTTGCCACTGCTTTTTCCGAAAAAATAACACCGCTTTACCGAAAATACACCAAAATGATGTCTGATATATTTTTATATTATATGAGTGATAATATTGGATGAAATGAGAATTTCTTGAATGAACAATAACTAACAACTGATGTTCTGAATGTTTTTTTAATACGTAATTAAATTGTAAACACGTTTTGTTAGAAACAATTTTATTTTTATTATTTCCCTAATTTTATCATCCCGTTGTTGACTTCGCTCTTCAACACCCATATATTTTTACGTGAACTAAAACAATCATAACTTTTTGTTTAACCACCAACTTCTTTAAATTTATACGACGGTGACCGAATGAACGTAGTATGAAATTTAATCATGTGATATTTCTATCAATGTGGATATGCTTATTTTGAAATCATATGATGAAAACTGAAAGTGATATATTTAATTCCAATGGGGATGGTTTCAATACATAGATACATGTGAATTATTGCTGATGTTTGAATGATTAAAATATTGTGTATTGTGAATGAATTATTTTATTATGACGTGAGAATTCAATGTGGTGATGTGTGAATGATTAGAATTTTGTGTATTGTGAATGAATTATTTTATGATAATGTGCGATTTGCTTCAATACGGTAATGTATAAATGATTAATATATTGTGTATTGTGAATGAATTATTTCATAATGATGTGCGATTGGCTTCAATACGGTAATGTATGAATGATGAATAAATTATGTATTGTGAATGAATTATTTTATGATGATGTGCGATTGGCTTCAAATGGTGATAAATGTATGGCTAATATATTGTGTACTGTAAATTAATTATTTTATGATGTTGTGCGATAGGTTTCAATACGGTAATGTACGAATAATGAAAATACTGTGTATTGCGAATGAATTATTTTATGATAATGTGCGATTGTCTTCAAATGGTGATGTATGTATGGCTAGTATATTGTGTATTGTAAATGCATTATTTTATGATGCTGTGCGATTGGCTTCAATACGGTAATGTACGAATGATGAATATACTGTGTATTGCGAATGAATTATTTTATGATGATGTGCGATTGGCTTCAAATGGTGATGTATGTATGGCTAATATTTATGTATTGTAAATGCATTATTTTATGATGCTGTGCGATTGACTTCAATTCGGTAATGTACGAATGATGAATAGATATACTGTGTATTGTGAATGAATTATTTTATGATGCTGTGCGATTGGCTTCAAATGGTGATGTATGTATGGCTAATATTTGTGTATTGTAAATGCATTATTTTATGATGTTGTGCGATTGGCTTCAATACGGTAATGTAAGAATGATGAAGATAGTGTGTATTGCGAATGAATTATTTTATGATGATGTGCGATTGGCTTCAAATGGTGATGTATGTGTGGCTAATATTTGTGTATTGTAAATTAATTATTTTATGATGTTGTGCGACTGGCTTCAAATGGTGATGTTGAATGGTTAATATATTGTGTATTGCGAATGAATTACTTTATTATGACGTGATGTTACGATGATTTACGATGATGTGCGATTGGCTTCGATACGGTAATGTATGAATGTTGAATATATTGTGTATTTAGAATGTATTATTTTATGATGATGTGCGATTGGCTTCAAATGGTGATGTTGAATGGTTAATATATTGTGTATTGCGAATGAATTACTTTATTATGACGTGATGTTACGATGATTTACGATGATGTGCGATTGGCTTCAATACGGTAATGTATGAATGTTGAATATATTGTGTATTTAGAATGTATTATTTTATGATGATGTGCGATTGGCATCAAATGGTGATGTTTGAATGGCTAATATATTGTAAATTAATTATTTTATGATGATGGACTAATTTTTGTATGATAACTTCAGTATGGTGAAGTATGAATGGTTAATATATTGTGTATTGTAAATGCATTATTTTATGATGCTGTGCGATTGACTTCAATTCGGTAATGTACGAATGATGAATAGATATACTGTGTATTGTGAATGAATTATTTTATGATGCTGTGCGATTGGCTTCAAATGGTGATGTATGTATGGCTAATATTTGTGTATTGTAAATGCATTATTTTATGATGTTGTGCGATTGGCTTCAATACGGTAATGTAAGAATGATGAAGATAGTGTGTATTGCGAATGAATTATTTTATGATGATGTGCGATTGGCTTCAAATGGTGATGTATGTGTGGCTAATATTTGTGTATTGTAAATTAATTATTTTATGATGTTGTGCGACTGGCTTCAAATGGTGATGTTGAATGGTTAATATATTGTGTATTGCGAATGAATTACTTTATTATGACGTGATGTTACGATGATTTACGATGATGTGCGATTGGCTTCGATACGGTAATGTATGAATGTTGAATATATTGTGTATTTAGAATGTATTATTTTATGATGATGTGCGATTGGCTTCAAATGGTGATGTTGAATGGTTAATATATTGTGTATTGCGAATGAATTACTTTATTATGACGTGATGTTACGATGATTTACGATGATGTGCGATTGGCTTCAATACGGTAATGTATGAATGTTGAATATATTGTGTATTTAGAATGTATTATTTTATGATGATGTGCGATTGGCATCAAATGGTGATGTTTGAATGGCTAATATATTGTAAATTAATTATTTTATGATGATGGACTAATTTTTGTATGATAACTTCAGTATGGTGAAGTATGAATGGTTAATATATTGTGTATTGTAAATGCATTATTTTATGATGTTGTGCGATTGGCTTCAATATGTAATGTATAAATGATTGATATATTGTGTATTGTGGACGAATTAAAAGTTACCGTGAATTTTATACTTTGCATGTATTTTTTCAATGTGATGTTATTTATTAAACGTTTTAAATTATATAACTTAAATTCCTTTTTTATAAGTTCAAATATAACTATCCGCGTCTCAAATGAGTAGCCTGTGTATAATTAGAGTGTTGTAACTAGAGTGGCTATATTTTATGAAGATGAAGGGAGAAAATTAATATTGAAAATGCATATTTTTCACTTCTTCGTGCTTTGTAATTCTATTTCTGGCAACAACAAAAACTTCATCTGAGTTCACAGCTTTGAACGCCAAAACAGTTATCATAATAATACAAAAATCTGAAATACATTTGATTTATTTTAAATTAAAAGAAATCGTTCAAATCTTTTAATTCATTTCGTCGCCTTTTTTCTCCTTTTATCTTCATATTATATTGTAGCTCATAAGATTTTTGTTGTATTATTATTATGTTTGTACAATTTTAAAAAATCAACCAGTTACAATACCGAAATAGCATAGTTAGTTATGACGTGATTATAAATTAATACTACTGTTAATTATAAGGTTATACATTTTTAAGACTAAGACCTTACGATCTCTCGAATCACAATAAACTAGAGGGTGAAAAAAATAATAAATTAAGCGGATGAAATAAAATGTTCTGTCATATATGTAAATAATTCTTAACACTGTTCTAATTTACACCTGATTGCAATAATCTCAGCTAATTACCAGATGTTTTTAAACCTGATGGTGAAAAAAATCAGTTTTTAATATACCTGCACTGTATCAAATATTAAAATCTTATCAGAATTAAACTTCTCATGCTGTCATAAAAAACCATTTGCTCTGATCACGGGTTAATTTGAATGCTGATATTTAATCAAATTAAATTTACCATAATATAAATAAATTAATCCTCAATGAAAATTGATCGTTTGAATTGAAAGTTTCCGAAATGATACCTGTTATATTAAATGTACCTAGTAAGTGCGTTACTCATAATTGAATTTAATGAATATTTATTTTTCGGAATGACTTTATTGAGTTAAACCTCAAATTGTAATATTTAAATATTGAAGACAATATTAGTGATTTCTAAACGAAAATCTGAAACAGAAAAATTAGAAAAGGAAACGGTCACATCTGGGACTCGAACCCAGGACCCTTGTCTTTCCGTGACAGTGCTCTACAATTTAAATTTCAAATTCAATTGAATTTAATGAAGTTGAAATCGCAAAATATGCAGTTAAATCGAGAGATCTCCTACCGGAGTCGAATATCCTTTCTTTTTTTGACGAAATTTTTCTTTTAATTTTCCGTGAAGCTTAAATAATTTAGTGATAGGCAACCGGAACCTGGTTCCAGATGCCCGTCACGCTCCGGTTCCCAGGCAGGATTCAAATGTGAGTCACGCCCTTATTTTATATAGTTAAGTACTAAATGATGATTGCAAAACCGAAAAAACTTGAGTAGACTGTAAATAAATAGTTTTGTGTTGTGCTAGTTTGTAAGATTATGTACTAAAATGTGCAAATGGTGTAAAGAATTACTTTTTCCAACTTGAAAAATAGCTATTTTAACATACAAGTAAGATTCTTCCTATTTTACCTGTTTTAAGAATAAAACAGGTAAAATAGGAAGGAAAATGACTACAGACATCCCGAAAGAATAATAACACATTCTTCTACTTCAACAAATGAAATCAGCGCAATAAATTCAAATCAATTTTGCACCATTTGTACATTTTCATATTTGCTATGAAAAAAACTTCGTGTAATACTTGTTAATGTTACATTAATTGGATGGTTCTCCCGCCGTGATTTTTCATTAAGTGTATATTTGACTCTAATCATTGTAATAAAAGGAATAATAACAAAATGTTTTATCTTGTAAAGATATGTAACACGTTTTAAATTCATTTTCATGTGTATTTGTTAAGACTCTAAACACGAACCGTACTATTGCTTAAATTAGGTTTAAAGAGATTATTAATCAACTATGCCTTTCATAAATGAACTTGCTTCGAAATACGGTTTGATGCTACAAAATGTATTTCCAAGATGCATTAACTTTTATTGTATCAGAATTTTTTGAGATGTCTAAACATTTTTTCGCTATCCAACCGGGACGTTCAGCATCTCTATCAAGGTTGAATTGGTTAATAAATACAAATTCCCTTAAATTGAACTGTTTACTTCTAAAACAATCGGTCTCACATTTTTTTCTCGTATTATATTCTTAACATTGTCATTATTTTTGGGTCTGGATTTCTAATCAAGTTTTTCTGTGAACTGTGTCGTTTATTGAGTGATAAAGTTTAAAGTTCGAAATTTTGCAACATGAGTAGCCTGTACATATATAGTTCAGCGTCTTTGTAGTTAGTAAGACCTTTAACATTAAAATGGTTCACTAGATTGTCCCCCAATGAGATTAAGCCCACTGATTATTGAAGCTTGCAAATTATGCATAAGGCCATCTGCATCTCGATAACATGCGATATCAGTCAAGTATTTGCCTTGTTTCCATTCTAATCGGACCTGTTAGAATTTGGCTTGTTTTTTGGTTATTTTTTCGTAAGAATTCAGTTTTTTTAATAACGTTTACTAGCTTTTGGTTGAATACAAATCTATGAACATTTATTATAAAAGTGTGTAACATTTGATTAGGTTAGTTCATAAAAAATGTATTTAAGGAGAGGTGAACATGTATGATGACAACTTTACTTTGAAATGTTTGGAATGATAAAACAAATGTATTAAGATAATATTTATACTATAACAAATGTATTAAATGCGCATTTACCGTGAAAGAACATTTACGATTGAACGTGTTCCGAAACCCGATTCTTGTAATAATACCTGAGAAAACTTTCACCTTAAGGATTATGGTCAAAATAGGGACTACAACTTACACAATTGTTACCACAATATATAGAAACCGAACTTTATTTACAAAATACGACTTCTGAAAAAAATCTGAATACTTTATTTATATTTTTTATGAACCGTGTTTTTAAACTAAATTCGTATGAGTAAAAAGTATTCAAAATGTTAATAAAATCAAGATAAATACTTATATATAAACTATCGGACACATTTTCGTGATAAAAAAATTGAACCCAAACATTCGAATTAAGAATTTTAACTTAATTACTTGTAAAGATTCCCTAATACGCCGCTGCAGTTTTCTTTATATACGAGGAAGAGGGCCGTATACTGCTCAGGTTAAAATAGTTAATGATATTCATGCCAGATTTTTTTAAACTTTGTTTCGAAACTCAAACATCTTCAATATCATATTTCACGTTTTGTTGCTAACTTCTTATTTCTTCAGATGGTATTCGTAATGTTATCGATATTTTAATTTAAAATATCCTTCCAATAGTGCTTTGCTAATGGGTATTACTAATTTTTGAATTTTCACTACGCGACGGATCGATATTTGTCAAACTTTGCAAAAAAATTTCGTGCATTCTTCATATTGCCGGCACCACAATGATAATAAAATGACAGCTAATAATTCGGCCGGTATACCCATCCGCAGAGATTAATATTGACGATTTCAACGGTCCCGACCAAGACAGCAGCTGTCGGAAACTGTATTTATACCATGATTATGAGTAAAGAAGCAGCTGTGGAAAACATGATTTTATCCACAGAGTACTTTATGATGGAAACATCATATTGTGAAGGAAATTAAACACAACAGATAATTTTTAAAAATCCGGATCGGGTATCGAAACACGGTCTTCTCTGAATGGCGTATTTTAACTTTAAGACTACAATCTTTATAACAAAAATGTGTGAAACCCGACATTTGAGTAGCCTGTAAATACATAGTTATGTGTTGTTGTAGATTTATAGATGGCTGTACTTTATTTGAATTGTCTGATTTTGCAAGAGCACTGCCAGAGCCGGGTTAAGGTATTTCAGTACTTTGGTAACCTTTCGTGAACGATGTGTTTAAGTGTTGTATTTTTTTGTTGGGCAGTTTTGGCCCCTTCAGTTTATTGCACCTCGGGCGAGTTCAGTTGTACCATGATTTAGCTTGCTAGGAAATATGTTTATGAAATTATAATCATTGATAATGTCTCATGATCTCACTTGAATAATTATAAAATGTCTCTTATGTACTACTAAACTAACTTTACTATGTAAATCTGAATTGATTGAACTCTGCTAATATTATTATGTAACATGTTGAAAGTTCTATAACATCACAAATGTAATTTTTTAGTATGTGCTATCTAGATGGTTGATTATCTATACTTAAGTAAAATAAGTGTCTTTGCTAAGGTTATAATTACTTCTAACGAAAAATACGGTCATAGAGCAACCTAATATTTCCATATTGTGCGTTATAAAATCAGCACAAATACTTCATACAAAAAAGGAAATAAAAAAATACAATCTTACACCCTAAGCTAAAACAAACGATTTTTGTGGGGAGAATGTTTGATGACACGTGATCTCCAAAGTTTGACTAAAACAATTAACTTTATAAAATTGATCCGGCAATGAACCTCGAATATTTAATGAATAAACTTAGCTTTTAGGAACGCAAGGATGCCATTCTTAGTCGAGCGTTATTCAAAACCTCTGTCTGAAATAAGCTAAGTAACAAAACCCTGTACAACTTATAAAAAACTTAACATAAAGCAACTTTGTTAATCCGAACTGCAACTTACAAGATCAGAACTGTAGCATACAAAACCTTAATTGTACTTGTGAAATCCACAATGCCAAAATCTCTACGGCAGCTTACAAAATCAAAGTTGGACTATTGCATCAAAATCAAAATTGCAACATAAAACAATCCAGTCTTATTCCACTTAACAATTCTCTACTATTTGAATTAAATGTAATTGGTGGTTGAACCCTCAGAAGGAGAATCACAGCAGCCAACAAAACATACTTCTCTTTGCTGCCAGTGTTTAAGTCACGTAGTGTCCACAGAAAAACCAAAATAACCATATATAAGACCACTGTAAGAACTGTATTGGCATATGGATGTGAGGCGCTGACACTGACGGTAAAGATGGCTGAAATGCTGGATACTTTTGAAAGAAAGGTGCTGAGAAGAATATGTGGACCCGTGAAAGAGGGCGAACAGTGGCGTATCCGGCACAATATAGAATTGTACGATATATATAAGGCCCCCTAGCATCTCTGCACACATGAGACTCCTCAGGCTGAGATGGGCTGGGCATGTACAGAGAATGCCGGATACACGCGTCCCAAAAAGAATTCTGACTGGTCACCCAGGTGGAAAGAGAAAAGTGGGAAGACCCAGACTGAGGTGGGAAGATGAGGTAAGAGGGGATGCAGCACAGCTTCTCCAGGTGACAAACTGGAAGTCAGCCGCTGAGGACAGGAGGAGATGGAGGCGACTGTTGCAGGAGGCCAAAGCTCGATATGGGCTGTAGCGCCATCGAAGAAGAAGAAGAAGGTGGTTGAACCCAGGTGATACTGATAAATTTACTAGTCAAACATATCAGAATAAAATAAAACAATCAACAAAATGATTATTTTTAAATGAATATAAAAGTCAGTTGTTTCTCAGGGTGAAGTGAATCCGCGTAAGCAATTACCGGAACTAGGTTCCGGATAGCGCTCCGTTTTGAATGGCACCCTTTAATTAAGTTAAGATTAAAACACAAACCCATGCAAAATTAGATATGATGAGTAGCCTGTAAATAAGTAGTAATTTAGCTAGTAAGATGATTATTTATTTATGTTATGAGTTCTCTTTTAATCGACAAATGCTAAAAATGTAAATATTCTCTTGTATTGTCGCAGATGCGTAACGATAAACGTCATTAAATGAATAAGTTATTAAACAAATACTAATATAAACTATGAACGTTGTATCTGGTCTAATATGTATATTTGCATGTACGGGTCGTCCAAAAGATTTTCGTGATTTTAAAATGAAATATTTAATAATAAAAACACATAAATTTGTTTTTGACCACGATAGTTTTATTTTCACTCTACCGGTTTCGGAAGATCCCTTCCTTCGTCAGGAGAATATTTAAAACTGATCTACTACACAAAATATTGACAAATAAATACAAAAATGTTAAGTGTTTGAGGGAGATGTGGACAAAGTGGAAGGGGTAATTACGGGAATTTCCAGTTAACCGCTCTGTTCTTCCTGGAATTCCCGTAATTACCCCTTCCACTTTGTCCACATCTCCCTCAAACACTTAACATTTTTGTATTTATTTGTCAATATTTTGTGTAGTAGATCAGTTTTAAATATTCTCCTGAAGAAGGAAGGGATCTTCCGAAACCGGTAGAGTGAAAATAAAACTATCGTGGTCAAAAACAAATTTATGTGTTTTTATTATAAATTATGATGAGCCACAAAGTGAATGCTTTTTACAATTACGTGAAATATTTAAGTTTGTATTAAAGGTTTACTATTTATTTATACCTACACCAAAACACGCAGATTTTTTTTTACGTTACTTAGACAATTTTTACGAGTCCATCCTGTTGTAAGGCAAACATCTAAGCTACATTTAAACTCCCTACAGGTACGCTGAATCATACCAGGAGTCACGGTCGCAATTGGCCGCCCAGAATCCCCGACCTTTTGTTTACTCAGAAAAAATCCGGGATATGCAAATGTAATTGCGACCGTGAATCCTGATATAATTCAGCGTACTTAGAGGTCTAGCACGGTGAAATCGATAACATTACAATACCGGATCGACAGGCGTAACTACCGATGTTTTATACCGATTTCCCGAGCCCGCTCGCGCTGTTGATTACCAGACAGATGTTGATAACGCGATAAATCAGAATGTGTTATACGCTGGCAGCACTTGTGCTTCTCTCCATGAATTGACATTGCTAAACGTTAGACGGCTACGTAAAAGTAAAAAATGCTAATAAATTGACAATGTCCAATTGAAATATTAACTGTAACATCCATTGGCAGTCAGCGTATACTTTTTGACACTAAAAGGAAGTTAATTAGTTCACGAAGTCTTTAGACATAGTCATAACTAACAAATTTTGTTTCTCGAGGCTGGAACGGATTCAATTGATCGCGTCTTAGATGAATTTATTAAGTCTATGGATCGTGTATACGATTCCTTTCGATTCTAAGAGCTTAGTTAGTTCACCCCTATTCATTAATGAGCCAGTTATTTTTCACAACGAACGACATTATCTAAAATGTTGTGCGTATCGACAGTTAATCCAACTCGGAGGCCGCCCTAAAAGAAGCAGCTTTTGTTTACCGACTGTCGGAATCGTATTCTGACTGTGCTCGCAAATATTACTAACTGAACATAGAAGACGTATTTCGTTTATATCGCATTGACGTAGTTCTTTATCGATCGCCCGTGCTAGGCCTCTTGGAGGAACGACAACTATCGCTCAGATCTTAGACGTTTGCCGTGTTTCAATGTGAACTCGTCAAATTTGTCTGAGTAACATAAAGAAAAGAATACTAGTATAATATCTTAAATATACACTAAGATATATCATTTTAAAAGCACGTTCTTCTCTTTCGATGACCATGTTCAAATTACGGACTAGGATGGTAAATAATTATGAATGATGTTAAACACAGATGTTCAAATAAATGCGATCAACACTATTAGTAGCCTAAGTAGCCTGTAAATATATATTCGTATGTATGAAGAAATGTAACTACACCGTTAAAAAATTTATTTTAAATTTTGAAAATTATTTTACCGATTATTATTAATATTTTTAAAAATATTACAAAAATATAATAATGCTTCCATAATAATTAATATGAAATTACTAGTGGCATGCTCTATTTACCAAGGTCAGGCTGCAGTGAAAAATAAATACAATTGCATTACATTAGAAAATTTTGGTGGCTTTGAAAACAAGACTTTTTTTCCATTTTGTTTTGTTGATGGATTTACAAATAACCAGGTTTACAAATGAGAAAAAAATATTTCTTGCGTATAATATCTTCTATTTCAAATCGTCTTTCTTTAAAACACAATTCGTCATTACTTGATAGTAAAATATTCCCGAGAAGCACTGCGATTCAACCAATATGTATTTTTTTTTAAATATAGCTAAATATGACTTTACGAAATATGTTTCCATTTTGACATATTGATACGATTACCGTTTTTGATGCCTTATTCATAATAAATAAATTTAATAGAAGCTCGTGCGCTACGCATAAACGTGTACCTAACAATGCATTTTCTGTTTGCATTAACATGCGATAATTCATACATTAAAACATCTGGATTTCTACATTTTCGACAATTTTAAATAAGATTTTAACTATTTTACAATTCAGTATTTTTCCATTTATCATTATAATCAAAAATTCATCAAACGCTATTATTAATGTAACTCTTATAGTATATATAAAAAAAAAACATTTCCAGTTCATAACCTCATCACGTTTCACAATTTTATCATAGTGTGATAAAATAATTTTGATCAAATTCACTTAATATAATAGTGTGTACATTAATCACTTCTTAATATAATAGTGTTTACATCAATCACTTCTTAATATAATAATGTGTATACTTAATGTACACACTATCATATTAGTTGAATTTTGATCACTTTATATAATAGTGTGTACATTAATCACTTCTTAATACAATAATGTGTACACTTAATGTACACCCTATCATATAAAGTGAATTTTGAACACTTAATATAATAGTGTGTACATTAATAACTTCTTAATATAATGATGTGTACACTTAATGTACACACTATCATATTAAGTGAATTTTGATCCCTTAATATGATAGTGTGTACATTAATCACTTCTTAATATAATAATGTGTACACTTAATGTACACACTATCATATTAAAAGAATTTTGATCACTTAATGTAATAGTGTGTACATTAAGTGTTCAAAAATTATTTTTTCAAATAAAAACAATCATTATGCTTATTAGAGGACTACCTTTTCCTTGGGAGAAAGAATAACACCAGTTATAAATATTTTTAGTTTTATAAAAGTAAAATATTATGCTATTTCAAATAAATAATGATCTTTTATTCCGAAAATTTTGTAAATAATAAAGATGTTTTTATTTCTTTAGATATATATTAAAAGAATCATAACGGTATTGTATCAAAATATAGAATAGAATCAATGATGTAATATTAATTAACAATCTTCATCTGTATTATATAATATAAGTTAAGAAATGATGTATTAAAATCATGTTTACAAAAACGTTTTGAAAAAATGTTTATGAAACTGTGTTGAAAATGCTTATCAAACTGTATTGAAGTAATGTTTATCAAAATGTATTAAATAATAAAATTTATTAAACTGTTTACGAAATGATATCAAAAAAAGCTTGGTTGTAATATAAATAAAATACATGCTTGTTGATAAATTGTTCAACTGAAAATATATCTGTAATGTTTAAAGCGTGTATATTGAATGTGTTAAACTTGGTCCAAGTGAAAGTTTCAAAATATATAAAAGTTTTGACGATTGATTAATAAACTCTTTATGCAACACACAAATCTCGGAGAGTGAAAAATGATTATAATAATATGTTTTGATCACGGTAAGTTTATTGAAAGTACATAGTATTATTTCTTGGGTATATTTATGACATATAAGTGTATGTATGTAGTGTGAAATACATGAACTAGTTTAGAAATTCACAAATGTTGAAGTTATAATCACAATGTATATGAAAAGTGTTGTATTATTTGTAATTCGTAATGAAATATTTATGGAACCCGTACAATATTGTAGAAAGTATTTGGAATAATAATATGTGCATTAAAAATATAATAAAAAACTGCTTTATTTATTCCTCACATATCCTTATATATGTAACTTAAAAATATGTATACTAAACATCTCAATATTATTACACTTAAATCATCATCATCCGTATATTCATTTACAGTATTATTATGTAAATGAATGTACAGTTTTGGATTGTTGTAAACGGAAGTGGTGCCCTCTGTTATTTTAAAAAAAGAACCGTTTTAGTTTTCAAACAGCATTCTCAATGAGAAAATGTCAAAAAGTAAATTAAAAACACTTGAAATTTTTCAGATTAAAACGATTTTTCCCGTCCCATTTTCCGAGAATTTTGCACCAATTTTCTAGGAAAGAATTTTCAGAAAAAAATTTCTGGGATCAAAAATATTCTTACAAATAATTGCTGTTGTACATATAAAGGGGAAAAACTCTACTATCAGAGAACTTTACTAAATTGAGCGAAGCCCATCAAAAAGCCGCATGCTGGGCCTAGCAGCAAAAAACCGCGGCAGTGGGTCTTTCTTCTACTGCTAGTTGCTGCAAATCTCGTATACGATGCAGTCGGCTGGGGAGCTGCACACAAAAAAAAACTACTGCTTGTTTAAATTGTGCAACGTCTAATTATAAAAAGAATATTGAAAAAAAAACAAAGAGATTATCCCTAACACCTTATTTTAGAAGAATTCAATGTTTTTAAATTTAATGATCTTATCCCAAAAAACATAATAATTCAAATATAAAAAGAAAAGTTTTTTCAAATGTCCAAAACATATATTTACAGCATAGACTAATAATTACATCAATGATTTACAACATAAAACACCTTGTTTGGACAACATCATTAAGGTAACGTATAAGGGAAATTCCTTCAACAGCCTACCCGAAAATATCAGAATAATCGGAGAAAGCTTTCTAAAAGATATTAAAAGGAACAATTCCACGTAAAAATATTTAAATGAAGAAATTATATTCTTAATTAATATAATTTTTTTCATTTAATTACTTTATGTTCGTATTTCATATTTTCTTAAATCATAATTAATTATTGATACAAAATATTTTTCATCATTATGTTCCCCGTTTCTAAATAAGAGAAACAAAACACAATGTGAAAACTAATTTAATGATTTAATATTGTCAAAAAACATTATTATACTCATATATAATGTCTTCTTGCCCTCGTCACAGGGTTAACCGGTGCAGGCACAAATGGAGCAGTCCGCTCCAGACGCCGACTTGCCAAGGAGCCAAGGAGTCATGGAGACAAGGCGCTGATAAAACCTAACACCTAATACAGCGCACTTGAGGGTTTCAATAGGTTTTTAATTTGGGTCACAGACCCTTATCGCCGACAAGGCGCCTCAAGGACACCAAGCGTCCCTGTCCCGTTGAGTCCATCACAAGTCTGGAGTATTGAATTTTACGCCATTTCGGCCAATCTGGTCGAAAATGTTTTTGGTTCTGTCCTGAAATAAGCTAGATGTCGTTAGTTGGAATTTTGTACACATCAAAACTCATTTGTTCAGCAAGGCTTCAAACCACTTTCAAACGTATAAAGCAGGGACAATTTATTAGTTTAGTTTTCATTTCCACTATTTACGCAAGATGTCGATAGATGCCGCTAGCATACATATTTTGAAAGTATCTCATTCGAGATGCTTTCCGATATTATTATAATTATTATCAGTGCAAGTGCAAATCTGAAGTGGTGCCTATTTGCGATTTGGACAGGTGTGCAGGTAGGTAGGCAGGTAGGCAGGCAGGTAGGCAGGCAGGTAGGCAGGCAGGTAGGCAGATCCTTTGATGTGTACCTACCATCAAAGGATCTGCGGGTCCTGTACAATACAGAGTCCAGTAGGCTAAATTGACGCTGGCTTCGATGAAGTCACTGATGATTATTTTATTGGATAGGGTCAGATCACAGACATATGAATATATAGACTAGAAATTAAAGGTGAGGGGTAAAATCAACTGTTGAAGAACGAAGGGGGTAAAGCTGACTGTGATTCGTCAATAAATCAATCTGACAGTATATAGGCATCTCTCATTATAATATCACCATTTAGTTCTTAAAAGTAAAATCTGCTTTTGAATGAATAGACATTTTTACATGGGAGCGCAAATTACTCGCCACGTTATGAACAACGAAGTCCAAATTCGGCAAAAAAAAAAAATTCTTCTATTTTCAGAGTCGAATATTTGTTTAAGTATTTAGTTAAGACACTTTTATAAGTGTTCATAATTTACTTCCCAGTAACAACGATGCGCACACTTGAGAATCGCTACATTCGACCAATGTTGGCTCGATGTGATAGTATATGTTTCTACAACTGATTCATATTATACGACGTGAATAAGCTTAAAATGATGCTTATATATGGAATGTAATACGACAATTGGGTTTATTCTCTTTTTCACATCTATTTTTACAAGTTTTCCTATCACAAGCCACTATTTTGCCGTGTTATTTCATAAAATGCCTCGACCATAGCTCGACGCTAGTTCGAACAAGAATGATGACGTCACATTCTCAAGATTCACGGGAAGCCATACGCGAGCCCAGCCGGCTCCAATGGAACCGGTATGGGGAGTGGGGAATAATACGCTTTTAATCACTTAGGGCAGGTCTACTAATATTTATATGTCTATGGGTCAGATAGATTTTAAAAGTTAATATAGACAGCCCTGATCTACTCAGCCAAATCACCATCAATATACCAACTAGAATTACTTGATCGAAAATTCTTTTTCATTGCAATAACAATATCAGGACTGACTCATTTAGATACTCGCTTGCGCCTAGATTGCATGCAGTTGGCAATATTTACGCAGAAATTGTAGCTGTGTTCAACTGCACGGAATATAGTTACAATAAGGCTATAATAACATATAACAATAAGGATAATAATTAATTTTAATAGCAAATTTTACTTCATGATTAGGTTGGTACTCTTCCACTAGTTTATTGTGTACATATAATATGTTTGTAAAAGCACGTATGGGCGAATAATATAAATAACTAAATTAGTACTAAAAATGTACTTAGTAATAATTAATTGTTTTGCAATCCAAGAGTAAATAACATGAATTCCTTTCCCGTCTTTGGTCCATCTTCGGTCTATCGTCGGAAATCTGTCTCCGCTTCTGTGATACCATTTTATTTGCATACGTTAGCGTCTGATATACGGGGCCTTAGAAAAGGGCAAGAGAAGAAGCGACTTCTAAAAGAGGAAGACGTCTTGTCGAATGTCGGGAATCTAATCTCAGAGTATATTCCCCCTGACGTATCTATTCTTGTCGAATGTCGGGAATCTAATCTCAGAGTATATTCCCCCTGACGTATCTATTCTTGTCGAATGTCGGGAATCTAATCTCAGAGTATATTCCCCCTGACGTATCTATTCTTGTCGAATGTCGGGAATCTAATCTCAGAGTATATTCCCCCTGACGTATCTATTCTTGTCGAATGTCGGGAATCTAATATCAGAGTATATTCCCCCTGACGTATCTATTCTTGTCGAATGTCGGGAATCTAATATCAGAGTATATTCCCCCTGATGTATTTATTCTTGTCGAATGTCGGGAATCTAATATCAGAGTATGTTGGTTCTTGTTCTGTTTCATATTTCGTTTGGATTTATCAGTTTTATCTTTTTCTATGTCTAACATTTACTTTAATTTATTCTAAATAAATAATAGACTTATCCTAATAAATATTTAAAAATATGAATCCTGTCAAAAGAATTTCGAAAAAAAATAATTACATCTTTTTCTTTCACCGCCATGTAGAATCAACTCCTGAAGTTAGCGCACTTTTCCCCCGGACACCCTTTAGAATTAAACAAGTTCGTTTGTTCAAAATCTTAAATCTCCGAAAGATCTACACCGTTTGCGATTGAGGAAAACAAAAATAAATTCAGACAAAAAATTACAAAATGGAGTGAAGAACAAAAAAAGACAATATTACCAAAATTTCATAACATAAAATAAAAAAAATACACATAACACAAAAAAACAATATAAAACACACATCACTCACAAACACACAAGATTACATTTTAAATGTAATATGTATTATGTAGATTATATTTTTATATTATAAAATGTCACCAAAAAAAAGCGCCATCTTTAGGACATTAAAGCAACACGCGCTATTGTTTCTCTATCTGCACACAGAGACTGGACACAGACTGACACAGCAACGCAAGGTGAAGTAGAGCTAGTTTAAAATAAAAATGTAAAAAACTGATTTTTAAAAATGAACTGACAAAGTCGAATGTGAACAAATCTGAATGTGATGAACAAATTTCAAAAAGTGACAATGGTTTTGCAAAGTAATGTAACAGTTTTGTGCCAATTGAATACATTTCTACATTTAACTGCCAAGCTGTACGAATCCACATTAAAGTGTTACAAACTTAATAATATCTTTATTTCCTACAAGGTCCCATCAACAACTTTAATAGTATGTTTTGTTTTCTGAGAGACAGAGACACAACCATTTAAAACGTTGAAAAGTTGCTTGAAATGGTTTTGGCTTTAACAACAATAATTGCAATAATTTCTTTTCATCTTTATAATTATTTTTCGCCTTACAATATTACTCAATAAGTGTCATCAAAAATGAATAAAATCTCTCGCATTGTTATATCCTTCGAATCTTTTTCAATAATTCTTTAAAAAAATCTCACATCAAAAATTATTGCAAATCACTAAAGTTTATTTATAAAAGGTGAAGCTTTGATGTCACTTGTGGTTTTTACGCAATCGCAACAACAATCGGCCTTCTTCCCAGAGATGGTTTGATATTGTACTGAGATTACAGATCTTATCTACATTCGGGATAGTGTCTAGTGTCCTACTTTGTTTTTGACGTGATGTGAGAACTGCGAAGTGCATTCGGTTCTTCTTTTAGGAAAATTCAATACCTAATAATTGTTTGAAGATTGAACTGGTCTATTGTCCACTTTGGTCTTGCGCATTGGAGCCGCAATTTCGGAAAACAAATTAAGCAATAAATACACATGTATCGTTTTAGTCAAAAATCAAAATGCAACACCACTGTAGCATCCCATCTGAATTACTGTACAAGTGTAATTTTTTTGAGCAATACAACACAAGTTAAAATAATGGAAACAATTCAGAACAGAGGCACGAGGTCTATAATGTGTCGAAGCAGATATATTCTGATAAAAACAATGCAATGCCAACTCAATATTCTAAGTGTATGGCAACGCTTAGTCTACAATACCATAGTATTTATTTTTATAGTGAAAATAAAATGTTACCTGATTATATGTTAAAAAGTTTCAGTATTAATAATCATGGCTATCCCGTGAGAAGCTGCAACGACAAATTTACCTGGAACACAACACAATATTTATTATAAAGGTTTTGAATGTTTAATGAAATGCCTATAAAGGTTAAGGGAGCTAAAAGTCTTGCAATTTTTCGTGGGATATGTCTCAATGTTGTGTGGTTCAAAATTTTGTTCGCAGCTAATAGAATATTATACTAGTACAGTTTTAGAATAGATATAGACTAGATAAAGATGTCCCATTTAAATTTAAAAAATCGGATACAAATATCCGAGACAATAACCAGAAAACAAATTAATACGAGTAGTACTTTGTAATCATCTTACAAAAAGATATCAGCCAAAAAATGAGTGCAAGATTCCTCGAGTGATAATTCTCAGATTGAGTTACGAGAACGACAAAAATTATAGTGAAATTTATAGTGAATTATAGTGAATTCCTCGAGTGTATATATATTGATTATTCTGAGATTGAGTTGTGAGAACGACAAAAGTTATATAAAATAATCAGATCTCAATGGCCTAGTAGTTTAAGGCGTTGTCCCTGCAAGACAGCGAACTTTAGTTCGATTCCCAGTTGACCGTTACCTTTTATTTTCTGTGTCTCGTTCTGTTTTATGTTTCATTTAAATTTTACTAACATTGTCTTTTACAGCAATCATCAAAAAAGTTATTAATAAACAATATGTAAAGATTAGAAAGTAATATATTTTCATTATATTACTAAATAACGCATAATTATATTTACTTCGTTAATCGATGTGTTTCTTGGAACTAACTTAAAACGTTTTACATAAATTTGTATAGCTACGTGTCGCATGTCTTATTGAAATATAACAGAATTTATGACTTATCCATTGTACGTCACCGCTCTATGACAATTTAAAAAATGTTTTTCATTTCAAAGTCCCGCGATAGCTGAGCAGGACTTTGGAGGAGTTATTATTGCAGGCTGCCCGTAGAGATATAATGGTTTCGTATGGCTTTGAATGTAGACCTTCCATTGGACATAAATCCATTCCCGTAGGAAAGCGTGTTTGCATACTTCTCGACAGGCACGTGTCCGCCATACTAATAATATGTGTATGTTACTGTGCTTTTGTGTTTGTTATCTTCTCGGGAAACGAGTAACGAGCAACGAGTCAGGTGTCCCTATCGAGTAAGATTTAACTTGAATTATGGACAGTGAATATAACAACACGCAGTAACACTACTTGCTGAGCGACTACAATTAAGACGACAATCTTAGATGGCGGTTTTTGAATAGTTTATTCTTTAAAATAGCATCAACACCTGGAATAAACATGCTTAGTTTTATGTTTGTATGTAGCTGGAAGGGAAAATAAGTAAGGTACAGGGTAAAGTGAGTTAGTTAGTTGGGACGCATTATTCCAAAAGTCGGAGTAATAGACGAGAAGGACGTGGTACAATCAAGTAAACGATTTATTTAAGTGGGATCATGTCAAGAGTCAGGTCCAGTTTCCTCACCACCTAGGATTCTTGCTGCAGATTCTCCTTCCTCTATCTTCGTCGAATGTCACAGCGGGGCTGTCAAGGTCTGGTATCTATGAGAGGATATTGTGTCAGCGCTCTGTTAGCAGCAGACACATACCTGGACGGATGACGAACCTCGTGCTAGTACTGTTAGTGGACGCGGTGCACTCTCTCGCTGCAGCAGTTGGTCCAGTTTCCTCACCACCTAGGATTCTTGCTGCAGAGTCTCCATCTTCGTGTCACCTGTTTCTGTACTTCATCACCTGTTCCTGTACTTCATTTTATTTAACTTAATTTAAATTGATTTTTGTAATTTTTATATTTTTGTAATACCTGCATCAACTGTAAAACGCCCCTGAGATGATATTTCACAAAAGCGGCGCTATACAAATTTTCCAATAAATGAATAAACAGAAGAGTAGGTATGTATGAGACGATATATGAATGTGATTGAAGCAAATAGTGTGTGCCACGATTCAGGTACTCGGCATTCCATCCCTTTTGTCTGCCCAGAAGGTCTAGCTTGGACGATCGATAAAGTCCTATTTCAATACGATATTGCCAAAATCCATCATCTATGTTCAGTTAGCTATATTTGCGAGCCCGGTCAGAATATGATTCCGACAGTCGGAAGAAAAAAGCCGCTTATTTTAGCGCGGTCTCTAAGGTGTCGAATAAGCTGCCAATGTGCATTATTTTTTTAATGATGTCTTACTGGCTTATAAATGGATGGATGTGAACTAACTAAGCTCTTAGAATTGAAAGAAGTCGTATACATGATGCATTTACTTAATTAATGCATCTAACACGCGATCAATTGATTCTGTTCCAACTTGGAGAATAAAATTTATTAGTCAAAATTAAAGACCTCATGAACTAATTATCTGTTCTTTAAGTGTCAAAAATTACATCCGGATTACCAATATTTATTTAAATTATTACGTTAATTGGACATTGTCAATTTATTAGTATTTTGAACTTTTACCTAGCCATCTGATATTTAGGAATGTCAATTCAGAAACAAATGCGCTAGTGTTGCCAGCGTACGCCAATTTGCATTATCTATATCGGTCTGGGTATTAACAGCGCGACCGTGCCCGGTAAATCGGTATAAAATCATCGGTAGTTACACCTATTGATCCAATAATGTAAAGTTATCAATTTCACTCTGCTTGACCCTCAAGTCAGAAAAATGGTTACTTAGATAAAACTTACTTAGACATGGATTTTTTCTACTATTTTCACTGCGAACATAAAGAAATACAACATAGCTAACCTGATCTATTCAAACTTACATATTTTCGGTATTTATCGGACAAGATTTCTTATCATGCTTAAAATTTCAAATAGCTGTCAAATTATATACAACTTGCTTTAAAATGAACAAGAAGCAACCCACTAATCCACTCTATAGCGGAACATTCTACAGCATTGTGTTTGTAATAAAACCAATAGCTCCCGCTTGCTTGACTCGTAAGTCACATTAAAATAAATAAAAACTTGTCAAAGAAAGCCGCAGCGAAAGACTTACGATTGCCACATTAAAAAGTCAAAACTAAAACTGCGGGACTCAAACCGAACCCCACCGCGCGCGCAGAGACCTTACAACATATTTCATTCAATGACAACATTATAGAAGCTACAGCATCGTGTTGAATTATGACATTATAGGCCTTGTTATTGCTTACTACCTAAAGTTGTGTTCATTCTTGATTGTCACTTAAATGAGGAAGCCCACAGGAGCCTTTTATAAGAAAATGTGGATATTTTCAAGTTAAGTTGATGTTGTGAACACTTGTTATATTGGGTGTCATCATTATTTATAATATAAACATATTCAGTCTTACTTATAAAGATTCCCTAATACGCCGCTGCAACATTGGTATAGATACACGGTGAAGAGGGCCGTATACTACTCGGGTAAAAATCTGAATTTCACGTTTCTTCAGATGACATTTGCGATGTAATGGGCTTATTTTGAATTGTTTTGGAATTCGGCCATTTCCGTTCGGCGTTCCGTATTTGCTTTGGTAAATCGATATTTCATTTTAAAATATTCCTTTGTTAGTGCTGCAAATGGGTATTACTGCTTTTTTAGGTTTTAAATGCGCGACTGTTCGATATTTGTCAAATCAACCAGATTAGCAGGAGTGTCGGAGTCATGGGGTAAGGTTTGTTCAGGCCCTGGCGGCGGATGTCTATCCAACAACTAAGGCGATAATCTTGGCGGTCCGGATCGGGAGTGGCCGGTTTTCCAGCCGGACTCTCTCGACCCTATAGCCTTGCTCTGCGGTGGAAGGGATAGATTCACGATGAGTGAAAAATAATTATTTACTACTATTTACTTATAAATGTTTATGTTTTCAATCTACAATATGTAAAAATAAGTAAGAATCTAGTTTTTCATTTTATTTACGGAGGTTTAAAAAAATATATAATGTGTAACCGCACAAGCGTCCCAACTGCTGCCAACCGTCTGGAGCTAGTGAGACTATGGCATCCCCGATTGGGGAATGTTGTGAGGGAGAAGGTAGTGGGGAGGGGAAGGAGATGTCTAAGAGGAAGGTGGGGGAGTACCTGGCTATTCAGATCTGGTCACCAAACACGGCTAAAGCTATTTCAAATAGAGTATCTTTCACTCTGGAACCTGACGCAAATGTACTATACATGGTGTCCGGAAACTCGTAGTACAAGCCGGAAACTGGAGAATGTATACCACACGGGGAACCCAAATAAACATAAAGTTTTTTGATTTGAGAATTTTTATAAAAAATAAAAAAAAACAAAAAAAAATATTTTTCTGCTATTTCAGGGTTCAAATTTTTTCGTCATTATTTGTTTTACTTTTAAATTTTTAAATAGTTTTAATTAGTTGGGTACTTTGATCTTCAGTAATGATTTATAAGAATTTGATCAAAAAAAAAATCAACTTCTGACTCGATTTACTCGAAAACGAAAGCTCAAATCAAAAAAAAATTATACTACAAAATCGACTCCAAATGTGATGTAGATTCACCAGTTTCCCGCTTGTACTACGAGTTTCCGGACACCATGTATAAAAGGGTACCTACGTTTACACGAACGCACGTAATTAGATACCTGGCATTTTGCTAAACGAACGCAAGTAGTAGGTATCTGGCATATTTTTTCTGCATAATAAATTAGTAATAAGTATAAAATCGAATATATATTTTTTAATCTAGTTTTTTCTAAAAAGCGTTTAATTTTTTATGGCTTGATAAATTTTTTTTAGCTGGTTCGTTTTTTTTAAAAATTAGTTGTAATAAACTGATTTCCATTTTTCATTTGCGGAAGTTTGAAGAATTCTTGTTATTTAAAAAAAAAAATTTCTTTACACATTTTGATAATGTAAGCTTGCCTAAATATAATTTTTTTATTACCTTCTGTTACCAGCTCTGAACCGTTTATGTTAGGTATGTTATGTTATGTTATGTTTATATTAGGTTTATTTATGATTCGTTGTGTTATGTGTATGTTGTATATTTATATTCTGTCATTTGTTGTATTTGTTCATACGAAAAAATGTTAATTTTGTATGGTCAAGATCCCCTGAATGGGTGAAAGTCAAAACAAAGAATTTTTTACTTTTATTGTTTTTGTAAGATCCTCCCCAACCTGTAATGCCGTAGATAAGCAAATACTAATGAAATGCTTAATACTTATAAATATTATATACAGGGTGTATCGGCACGTACCCGACAAACTTTAACCAGCTATTCCTTAGCATATTTGGAGTAAAAAATCTTATGTGCACTTTGCTGTCCGGTAACGTTTTTTTTTAATAAAAAATTTATTATTCATATTTTCACCACATGTCACCACTGTTTTATCCTTTGACAAAATTTGAAAACCCATCTGGCAAATATTTTATTCGAATTCCGTTGAATAATGCACGTGTGTACCTATATTGGCGCACGTTTACAGTCACAACGAAATAGCACGGCACCATTCGTCTCATTTTTAACTATTATTATTTAGTGTGTGCGAAAGAGCGAAGACGCTTTTTGACACACTTGCTTATAACAGCTGTTTAACACGAAACGCAATGCCAATGACAGTGATGTAGTGTGGAAATTTTAAATTTTTTTGTTTTTAATTGAAAAAAAAATGCTACCGGACAGCAAAGTGCCCATAACATTTTTTACTCCAAATGTGCTAAGGAATAGCTGGTTAAAGTTTGTCGGGTTAGTGCCGATACACCTTGTATATATATTTTTTTTATATTTACTCCACACAGGAGGCCCTGAAGAAAATAATTTCCCTCAGGGCCTATGTCATCTTAGGGGATGCTGTGTGGAGGGTCTTTTTGTGGAGAGGAAGGAGTGAACATGGGTCTTGAAGAGTCCCATGTTGTAGGAGGGAGGAAACACAGAGGCCGGCAGTTCGTTCCACAGCCGAGCTGTTGAACTTAAGAACGAATCATAGAAGCGACCCGTTCTCATGTGACAAGTGTCAACTGTGTACAAATGTTGGGCGCGCGTTTGGCGTGTATCCCGACTACGCACCGGTGCCGAAGGGATCAATGACGCTAGTTCCTCAGAGCATCTTCCATTGTAATACCGATAGAACAAGGACAGCATACCTACCTGACGCCTGTGCTCTAAAGATTGCAGTCCGTTTGTTAAGATTGGGGAATCTATCAAACGGACCGCCCGTTTCTGCACAGAGTCAAGGGTTTTTTTCAGGTATTTTGGGGCTCCAGACCAGAGATGGCTGCCAAATTCGACAGTAGGGCGCACTTGCGATTTGTACAGGGTGAGCAGTTGTGTACTATTAAAGTATCTGCGGGCCCTGTACAGTACGCCCAGCTTCTGAGAGGCCAACTTTACTCTAGCTTCGATGGAGCCCCCGTACCTGAGCAGGAGGCCGATTCACGTTCTTTTGGACTTTGCCTATGGCTAGCGTTCGCTAACGATAGCCGTCGGCTGTAAGGAAAGGATTTTTTTAGCCTGTAAGGTCAACCATAAACACATGTGCGACCGTTAAGCGATTCACGATCCTTACAGGCTTGGTTTCGGAGAGACCTAGTAAAAAAATCCTGAGCAAGAGTGGTTAAGAGATGTTAAGAGATTGCTTGAAAACAAAGATATATCGAATATAATCTATTGACGCAAGGTTTATAAACAAAACTTCTTAAAACATTCACTTTATATTATAATGCATTTTAACCACATCTTATTTTAGTTTTAAACATCATAATAAAGCCGTTTATCTAAGATTTACGTTTTGTATATAGGTACCCTACCTAGCTATATAGTTAGAACTTTGTTATCAATTCACTCCGCGCCAGATTACTGCCATCTTAGCCGCCATTGCATATTTACGTCAAGTCTCAAATCTGAAACATTAATTTTTTATTATAATATCATATAGGACTTTCTTGTGCATATTAAATTACACAAAGAATGATCCAAATCACCATTTGCACATTTAAGGAGTGATATCCATGATGGTTAAAATAGACGTATATCGCACATAAAAAGTGAAGTTAAAGTGAAGTTTATTGTATTTATCATATTTCTGACATATCGGTATTTTGGCAGGTTGCATACCTACTTTGAAACATCACAATTACGTTAATTCGAATCATTTAATAGCGTTTATAAGCGACAATTAACTCAAAAATCATGTTTACAGTCAATACTCACGATAATATTAAGTTTTCTCGTGTTAAAACCACTTAAAAATGGAAAACTAAATAAAAAAACGTATCACAGTAAAACAAATCCTTTGTCAAATGACAGCCGCGGTCAGCCATTGACATCTCAAAGACAGGTCCCGAGCTCTCCTTACGGTGCGTTGGCCAACGCTAGCGTTATGTTTCAAAATGTAAGGAATATGCCGGTTATCGACTGTCACTGGGAGAACGAGAATCGCATTTCACGAAATATTCGAAGGTAAGGATAAATTTGAAGGCGAGGTTACTTTTGGTGTCCTTAAAAAGAACGTGAATCGCCCTCCTGGTCACTTATAGTTACACCAAGCATATCAATGGAAGGCCTGTTCGGAAGATTGCTTCCGTTGAAGGAGACTAGATTATCATTTGGATCCCTTTTAGACGTAATCAGACAGGATTGGGTCTTTGAAACATTAAATTCGACGAGATTATTTTTACCCCAGGAGGAAATACTCTCGAGATAACCGTCCATTCTCTGCTTCAAAGCCCTCCGAGCCGTTGGAGTTTGTGTGCCCTTTGGGGGCTTGTCAAACAAAAAGCTATCATGAACTGTACTATGATTTATTATGTAATATGATTTTCTGTAAATAGGTATATTTTCTAGTTTCAAAAGATCTCCATACCTCAATGTTTTAAATTGTCAATTAGAAATGGCATTTTTCTTATTCACCAGGTAGTTTTACCTTAATGATCCAATTGAATCTCATATTCGAAATTCGAACCACCGTGAAAACTTAATACTTAAATTCATGAATATTATCAAGAAGGAGATATTAATCGAAGATTTTAATGGTGACCTAATCGTTTTTAATCTGAATCATTTCAGCTTACCTTCATTAATGTCAGACAACAAAGCTGGCTCATTATTTCCAATTCATCTGCCTGGAAATTTGATGTTTATCTTTGTCGATTAAAAGATAGATGTCCTCATTTCATTAGCATAGAGACAATGTATTGAGCCCCGTAAAACAGGCCGTACAACTATGATGTGTCGTCCAACACGATACGTTAAGAACTGATTTAAATTAGTTTTTATTTTTTGAAATAACTTAATGAGTACAACCTCAAATTGAAATATTTAATTATTTAAGACAATATTAGCGATTCTTAAACAAAAATTTTGAACTAAAAAATCAGAAAAAGTTAGGTCACATCTTGACTCGAACCCAGGACCCTTGCATGAGGTAGAATCTTGCGACCATGCATAAAGATCATACAGTGAAAATGTGAGGTGAGAAAAATGAAGAATATGTTGGTAGTTCTTATTCGAAGTATGATACAGTTAAATATGACCGAAGGAGAAAGAGTTCCATTAGCTCAGTTGGCAAGGCAACGGTCACGGGTTCGAGTTCTAGATGTGACCGTATCTTTTTCTGATTTTTCAGTTTCAAATTTTCGTTTAGGAATCGCTATTATTGTCTTCAATAAGTAAATTAGTGTTGTTTCTCATGTAAAATCACGGAAATTTTCTTTCTAAATGTCTCGGGAAGGCAAAACAGCTTTTACGTCTGTTAAAAAAAGTATTGGTTATGTGAATTTGTGCAATGTTTTTATTAAAATATTAGAAAAATATTGTATCACCCATTTAGGCCGGGAAATTGAGATGTATGAAGACTAGTTCAGAGGTTGAGTCCATCTTTTTCTTCTTGTGGAGTGTTATGTGGATGGTCAGTGAAGTTTATGAAGGTTAAGGAAATGAAGGAGGGGAGGTTCTGGGAAGGAAAAAGGTATGAGTAATGGGTAGGAAACTGAGGGTCAGTGAGTCCAGAAGTGACAGACGTATTCCGAGAGTCCCGCTGGTGAAGTGTCTCCCTTAACCGGAGTTGGTCGGTAGACGCATCCGTCGTCAATAACTGGTAAAAAAACCTCACCCTTGAACCCAGGCACCACTGTTAAATCACTAAATGTAGCTTGCCACTTAGGGTGACCTATGGGAGAGGTGTAGGTTATCCCACAAATGGTTCCTGGAGTGGGTATGAAATATTTCTAATCGCAATAGACATTACTTCCCAGATGCGTAATTAATTATACATGAATGGACGAAGCAAGGGGAGTCTAGATTATATTTGTGATTACGTGAAGTGGCAAGATTTGGGTTCAACCGACTTTTTTTTACAGATTAAAGCTTTTACGGTACGATATCTTTGAGGTACGATTGAACCTGCTTTTGAAATAGATTACTAAACTGTTTTCTGTTGGACAACAGGTCTGTAGGTGTATGACCGGCATTATTTTATATCCTTAGGTACAATATCATATCAGATGTTTCACAATCGCCGCATACGCACATCGCACGGCAGACAATATAGACACAAGTCGGTATTGTGGCGCATTGTCTATGATGTCCGACGACTGTTAGCAAGATTGCGTTTAGTTCCCACGAGAATTTTGAAGACAGCCATTGTTATGTTGAGTTGGTAGAATGGATCTGTTTAACAGCGTCGAGTTAACATTGGGTAGTCAAATAATCATAAATAATATTTTTTATTATGTTTAATATCTGGAGCCAGTGAAAAGAAGGAAAACTGAAAGACAATAAAATAATATAATTTGAATTGTTTTCAGTCAGTCATTTTGGTACAGCACGGTATTTAATAGGTTATTTTGCACGTAAGAAAACACATCCCTGATACAGGTTGAAAAATGAGTATTGCTGATTTATTTAAATCATGTTAAAAAGTTGAAAGCAGACCATTTCCTAGTAAAATATTAGTTCTTTCATGATGTATCGAAACACGTGTTTATGCATCTGATAGTTTGATAGGAAATCTATCAATTAATTCGTTAAAAGCCTGCAGTCCTGTTTAAAAGGAGTGCGAATATTTTGAAGAGTTTTTTAATAATTTAGCAATATTTTATCAGTAAGTTTTCCCCGTGTACCTATTTCTTTATAAATGTAGATAGCGGTATTTGAACACTATATAAGAGTCCCTACTGCTCCCGTCTAGAGCCAGTGAGACAGTGGTGCCCCTAATTAGGGTATGTTGTGAGGCTGAATGTTGTTGGAGGGGAAGGAGGTGGGGGAGATGAAGGTGGGGAAGTTTCTGGGTCACCAAACACGACTAAAGTCATTTCAAGCAACGTTTAGATTCTGAAGAGTGGCCTTTTATCATGTCGATCTCACACTCTGGAACGTACCGCAACTACGCTAATATATTATTTTAAATAAATAAATTGTGAAATAACACAAATTAATCAAATACATTGACAGGTCAGTGGCTGAGTTGGCATCGCGTCTGGTTCCCATCCTGGCGTTGAGAATTCATAAGTAATATTTTGGTATTTTACAAACATGTGTTTTATTTATCAATAGTTGGATAGCTTTTTTAGCAAGTTGTAAGGATTTTTCAATATGTAACCTGATCGGAAAAATATTGTATTCTAATATATAATAATAGAGGTTGATGCAACTATGTATTTCCCTTTAACACATGTTCCTCTACTCAAATACCTGTCCCTGTCTGACAGTGTGGAGAACCTACATTCAGTTGCATTACAACAATATATTTATTTATTGGTTAAAATTAAAATAAATATAAATATATAGTCACATGTTAAATACAGTCAAGCCAAAAAAGTCTCCTATATTAAAATTGATTGGAGATGGAGTTTTATTGAATAAAAAAAATATATGTTTATATTTTAGGTGAGGAGGGGAGGAATAGGAATTTAGGATGAGGATAGGAGATGCTCTGGAAACATTCCATACTATTGTATTAATTTTCGATCGTACGTGTTACTTCTAATCGATATTTGTGAAGTGTATTGCTAAAAATGTCTATGTTTTGAAATTTAGTATAATATTGGGCACATATACGTGGAATTGGTGATTTTTTTCTAAAGTTAGTTCTATATGTAAGTAAATGAAACAAATGGGATTGCCGTGTTGATCTTGTTGGAATATGAATATTTATTAAATTGGTTAGCTCTGGTGAGTCGAGGCCATTGTAAAGAATTTTAAATAATAAGATTTGGTCAAAAATCAAATTTATATATTACCTGTCCCTTCAGTGGGTTTAAATAGAGTCTATTAAGGAAGCTTGTGCAATGTTGACCGAGCAGTGTCCCTCAAGTCCAGAAAAGACCAAGGGTAAGTAAGAATATCCTTTTCAATTCTAACTTACCCCAATAGTTGTGGCAAATATTGATAACAGACAATAATAAAACGACAAACTAATTCGCGTACAATTATTTGCGATTCTAGTTACGCAAAAATTAAAATAAGCGATATTAATCGGTTTTATGACCATTTTCATAAGGTTTTCGTACCTAGTAAATATTCTAAGTAAACATTAGTATCGTAGAACATTTTTCGCATGAAGCCAATGTGGGGAGGAAGGAAAAGGGTAAGAATGAGATTGAAGTTGTAGATAATTGCATGTATTATCTTAATTCGATCGATTATAATATATTCATGCATCGTTTAAAGTCCCTGCGAAAGCAATTAACCCTTGCCGACCCGGCTCTTATCAGCGGCCATCTCTCTCTTTACACATAATATAATATTATTATTGTGACACGTATTGTTATTGTTGTTTTGGAGATATTTGGCGGGAGAGCGTGACCACGTGACGCCGTCTTCCCGCCAAATTATATGACAGATTGAAAATGATACTCGACTATCTGCGGGTTATCTCCGCACAATCTTTTGGTCAGATATAAATAATAAAGATTTTAAATCATACGAGTAAAAAATAATTCCCTGTGTTGCGGCGTGAATGGACTGTAATTGCGGTATTTTGTGATATTGTTTGATCGACTTACCAATATCTCCAAGCTGTCGGCACCTTTCCACTTTGCACTGCGGTAATCACCGGTGGGGTAATTGTTAGTATTGGAGGAGGTCAAGGAAAGGAATAGTGATATTGGATTTGCGAAATGGTTCAATGCGTTATAGATTGCTATTTTTATGCACTTTTCACGGCGTTCTTTGCGGTATAACATTTGCCGTTTATAGCGCGGCGCGGTGGTTTTAATAACTCAAGATAGGTTATGCGGAAGCGGTCGGTTGAACCTTGCGGGCGGCGCGATACTTTAACAACTGACTCATGTAGGTAAAAAAGGCGCGGAACGCGGGTGGGAAACAACAGAACCAAATACTATGCAACAATAACTGGCCCGAGCACCCTGGCATCCATTTTCAATCCAAAAATCAGTTAAAACTATCGCCTGTAAGAACTTACAGGACGCACATCCGATTTATTATAAATGTCGATGCGAAAATGCACTATATTTCTACATAACAATGAGAATTAACCACTAAGGCCTCTGACATATTAAACGTTAAAGATGCTCGAATGTCAGATGGTAAAAAAAATTGTTCGTATTTCCGCTTCGCAATGATGGAATATTTCTGAACGTATCTGAAAATTAAGAACTGTTTTTGAAAGGTGATGAAATTTTGTATAAAATTTTATTAAAAGGCTTAAGCCTATACTTTTCATCAATTCACATTTTTAATCCAAACATAAAAAGTTAAAAAATGACTCATTTATGTATTTTCATCTAAACACTGAACTAAAAGTATTGACAAAAATAAATAAATTATAAGATAGATATATTAAAAACATTGCCGTCATCTCAATTTTTTCGTCGTTTCAAACATAGAAAAAATTAATTAAAAAATCATAAATTTTTCTCTAATTGCGGCTGGAAATTTTGATTTCATAGAGGTATAAATTTAAATTACTTTGTGATTAACTGCTGGATTGGAATATAAAACATGGTATTTTTTCTTTCTAACACCGTTCAAATAATATTTCTTACTATGACGGTAAGGAATATAACTCAACGGATAATAGTAGTTTGTTCCCAAAACAGAACAAATTAGCCTAAGGGGTTAAATATCTGGCAAACTTTATCACTGAGCATGGAGAATGAGACAACTCTAAGTCTCTTCAAGACCCATGTTCACTCCTTCCTCTCCCCAAACAGACCCCCTCACAGCATCCTCAGAGATGACATAAAAGGGAAATTAATTTCCTAAAGGCCTCCTGTGTGGAATTAATGTAAAAAAATACATTTTATTATTTATTTATTTATTTATTAAACGCCATAAAAGGCTTTTACAGTAATGTGAAACATTGGATTATAAGTACACAGTTCAGGGCTGTCAGAGACTTGACAATTAGAAATAGCATTTTTCATTAAAATAATACATCCACAAGCAGTTTTTATTGATGCTATACATATACATTTCACATATATGTATATATGTGGAATGTATATGTATAGAACACCATATATATGTTACACATAAAGAAGAACACAACAGTCAGTATGATGCAGTACAAACAGACATTTAACATTTCACAAACATAACATATAAATAATTTTAATAAATTGTAGTATCATCAAACATTCTAAATTTCGGTTGTAAGTGCGTGAATTATTTCTGCGTAAAGTAATGAAAAATTTTAACTGATCAATTCAGGCGAGCGATAAAGTAGTTACTTAATTATTTTAATTTGATGGTAAATTTATACAGGATATGTGTATTTTTTTTACAGTATATTGTATATCCGAATTACTAATGATTTTTAAGTTTTTTAACTTTTTAAAGGTAATTCTAATAGTTTTTCTTTAATTCTAATAGTTTTGACCATTATTTTTATTATATTATATTTTGACTAAATTTTTTATCGGACATTTACACGGGTCAATAAAAAAATTCAATTACATCGTAAAGAAAATTGAAAATATTTGATGTTTTTGATAGGCAATGATCCCGAGGCAAATATTTTCCGTTTCACAAATCCTACAATTATAGCGTCCAATGATTTTACACGGGTCCACGCTAGTTTACAAACAAAATTGACAAATACAGAAAAATACAGAAGGATCTAGTAGGACTATTCATCTGATTGCAGAGTAAAGTATCATTATATGAATTTCGAAGAAGCACCAAATCATCTGTCCTCCACCTTGATGGCTCAGATATCAGCAGGAGATCATGATATGGAATTAGGAAACATCACCAAACGCACCATGAAACCTTCCATAAACCTGCCAAAAAATTATCAGAATTGATGGACAATGATCTTTTGACCTTTAGACATTCTCCGTAAAAGTATCATTAATAATATTATACAATAGAAATATATAAAATTGTTTTAGACCACTTTGATTTTAAATACACTCTACTTAATATTCTCTGACGAAGGAAGAGTGCTTCCGAAACCGGTAGAGTGTAATTAAAATTAAAGTGGTCTAAAACAAATTTATATATTTTTATTGTAAATTATGGCGAGCCACAAAGTTAATGCTTACTACAAATATGTATTTATTTTATGAGTACCTTCTTACGAACAGACTGCATTATAACTTAATTCTGTAATATATTTTAGTTTAGCTTCATTATATTGAGGTTTCGGTCACTTTTCTACCATCAAATATAGTTAATTGAGCAGTCACTTGTGGTCAGCATGTTGAACAAGATTGATCAGCAAATAATTTCAAGCTCACCTAACCTTATACGACCTACCCTAACCACTTTTTAACTTAATATTAATTTCACAGTTTACAAAAACATAGTATGATGTGCAAATGATTTAATATGCATTTATCCTTATAAAATTCTTCATGTACGCTCATAAAGTTATGGGAAGTGCCGCATTGGGTTATGAGGTGGCTGCTCCAGATTGTCTTAGCCTGACTAATTGCAGGGTCAGGGTCTATCCATTCCCTCGAAAGGGAGAATTATAAAAAAACATTATTTCTGGGTAGTAAGTACATGAAGGAAATATGGTAGTATGTGCATAATTTGAATTCGGAACAGTATTCGAAGACTTTAGATATAATCATATATGACAGCATCGCCATTGCATTGTAAGAATATTATGTACTAAATACACAATTTGGCTGTCCTGAAACGGGAATCCTTCCCAGTTGAACAGACAGAGGTTCATATTGTTTGTATTGTTTGTATTGTTTGTAATTTATATATATATATATATATATATATATATATATATATATGTAGAATAATGTTCTCGGTTTACCCGCGTAAAGTAGTCCTTCAAAGGACTTTTTAATTTCTGACGTTATAATGACCTGGAAAGTTATAATTGACCAAAATAACCCAAAACCGACATTTCCAAAATTCTCAGAAACACTTCCAACAAGTTCAAAACAACCCAATCAGGTCGCTACACACATACTGCTTGATATTGCCAACCCCGCCCCCACCCCCTCTACCGTCAAATCACTATCAACACGCATACTTCGTCCTAGACATAAGAATTGATAAGCACCCACTTGTATCTTGACTTCCGGACCGAACAGACACGCGAAAGCGTTCAGTTTGAGACGAAATTCAGGACATAAGGCCTCTGAAGATGGACAGTGAGATCTGTCCGAAACGTCAGAAATTAAAAAGTCCTTTTAAGGACTACTTTACGCGGGTAAACCGAGAACATTATTCTACATCTTACACCCGTGAAAACCTTAACCATAACATATATATATATATACGCGGAGAAAGTAGCGTTTGCCGGCAGACGCAACTAAAATGACATCCAACTAAAAAGTCTCTCGTGTGCGCACCTTTATGGCAACTCCGTGTACCGTAATGGATTTTGATGCCTTTAACTGTTGCAATGCAACTGTCTCCGCAACTAAAGTCTCTTGTCTGCGGGCGCCCTTAAACAATTTTTTTAACTGTAATTATTTCGTATGTTTATGCCCCAAATGTGAGCTTTAATATAATTGAACATCGGACTACGAAAGTTCGTTTTGATGTTGCTCAACTTTGTCTGACATTCTACCGGTATTATCATATCTGTAATTCCGAGAAGATCCCAGATGACTTGACATAATACAATGATAATAATAATAATTCCGAATGAAGACACGGCACTTTCATATCGCTGTTGATTTATCGATATCTTATGATTGTGTCGATGGCTGTCAGCGATACGACGATGTTTCACAATTTAAAAATATTTATATTCTCGGAGATAAATTCATTCTGCGACCAAATCAGGATTATTACGACAGATTTATTTTGTGTTTTAGTGAGTATACATAATATTTTCGTCGGTAAATTATACTTATAAAGGATGACAAATTAATTTTTTTAAAGTTTTGCGTTTACCTAAGTGTTTTCTAGCTTGTAAAGCACACTTGATGAGTTATTTCACAAATATGAATTAGTGCAATAGTATATTATTACAGTTGAGAATACACTTTATTTGGTACAACTGAAACTAATAAAAAAATCATAAATTCCTTTCAATCTTATATATATCCAACTTTTCTTCATTTAGTACAAAATTGCCTGCGCACATTAAACCCGCGTTCTATACTGATAACAACTTACTTAAAAATACTAGAGATCATAAATTTATCCACTCAGGCATTTACCAACTATGTTGCGATGATTGTCCATCGTTCTACATAGACAAGACAACTAGAAATAAGAATATTAGAATCACTAAATATTTAAGACATTTAAATAACAATAGTTTTTCAGAGTTTGCAATTCATCTTATTTCCACCGATCATACTTTTAATAAGGACACAGGGGTTCAAATTCTTCACCGTAACAATAAATGCAAAAAAATTGGATAGTTTGGAAGCACTCGAAATCAGAAAATCCCTAAATAATAAATCTAGTTTAATGAATAACCAAGCAATAATCCGACCCTAAAGATATACAAAAAGTAATTTAAAAAAGGCACTTTGAAAAGTTAAAGCTAAGCCTGTTTTGCAGTAGGGGAGAACTGTTCTGAAAGTTTTTTTATGGAATATGGTCTTAAAAATAATGGTTGCAGAACCTTATTAAATGAACAGGTATAAGATTTATTAACGACTGTTACTATATCCTAGTTGTTTTATAACAAAATACAATGGACAAGGATGTAAAAAGACAGAAAATATGATGGAAGTAACTTAATAATAATAATAACGGTTTGTAGGCATAAATAATACTATGACAACTTACGTGCCTATTGAGGGGGCTTAATAATAATAATACTAACCGTTTTTAGGTATACATAATATTTTAACAACTTACGTACATATTGATGGAGCTTAGTAATATTAAAACTAACGGTCTGTAAGTAAAAATAATTTTAAAAACAACTTACTTACCTAATGAGGGGCTTAATAATAATAATACTAACGGTCTGTAGGTATAAATAATGTTGGAGTTGTGATATTTTTATAATCATTTCACCCTACACAAAAACAATGTTTAAAACTGGTGCAGTCCATTTTTTTTGCTGAATTAAGAGATTTGTTCAGTATCCACAACATGGAAAGATTTTATTACCCCCACATAAACCCTGGCAACGGATGTCTCGTAATAAGCCGTTAAATCTGTAAATCTAATGGCATTTTTAGTACAGTGATCATTCGCGATAATGTGCGTACAGGTACTTTTCCGTTCAGGAAATGCTACCGATAGGACTGCCTGGGGTAGTTTAGGGGTAATCCTGTTGTGGTTATCATTTAATATTAATTATGAGGTGGTTCTGTTTTCCACTGGTAAGAAAACCATCGTAAGACTTTGTCAGGGCTAAAAGGTAAAATATCCTGTTTTACTTTTCGTGTTTCAGAGCAAATTTACCTTTTTTTGTTAATTTACCAATTAATCTATCGTTTAGTCCGATTGTAGATATATTTCTAGTTGACTGCTCTGTTCTTCCTGTAAATCCCGTAATTACCTCTTCCACTTTGTCCACCTCTCCCTCATACACCTAAAGTTTTTTTTTAATATATTTCAATATTTTGTTTCGTACATTAGTTTTTAATATTCTCCTGATGAAGGAAGGGTTATTTTAAAACCGATAGAGCTTAAGTAATATTAAAGTGGTCAAAAACAAATTTATGTGTTTTTTATTGTTAATTATGACGAGCAACAAATTTAATGATTTTTACAAATACAATTCAATTTTATTGAAAAAACTTATTCTTATTACTTTTAGGGTTATACCCATCAAAGCAGCATATCAGTAAATAAGAATATAATATTAGTAGATACATCTAAACGAAAAATGAAACAGAACAAGACATGGAAAAAAAGATAACATTCTCAACTGGCAATCGAATCCACGATCTCTAAACCGGGACAGCGACTCTAATTTAGTTATTAAAATATGTTATTCTTATAAAATTGAATATTCATTGAGACTTTTAAAAGTAAATCAATATCAATAAAAATCGAAATTTTTTATCCTATCTAGGTTTTCACTATCTATTCTACACTATCTAGGTTTCAAATAAACTCTTTAGAATTTGGTAATCAATAAAAAAAGATAGCAGCCAAAAATATGGGAAAAATTTGTTGAAGATATTATTGTTAATTCTGAATTTGATTTATGAGATCTAATGTTCACAGAACTTATAGTAAATTTTGTTGTGAAAATATTAATAAAAATCACATTTGCAATAATCATTCAGTACTTAAGTAACGTCGGCTTACTGCATTCAATTTCTGTTTATAATAATATAAATATTATTTATCTAAGACAATGCAATAAAATTGAAACACAATACTGTTGTCAACTTAAAACTTTTCCATTGTATCTTTGTTTGGAAAATGCAAATACTTGAGCAATACTGCAAACATTTACAAATTTATTACAAAACCAAACAAATGCTAATAGATTTTCCGAAAATGGAGGAAAATATTAGAAGCAGGGCTGTATTGAAATCTGTATCTATATTTCTTCATTTGTAAGCTTACACTGTAATAAAATAATAAGGATGATACTTTTATAATAATGTGTGAAATCTATTTTGTGTTATTTTGTAAAAAAATCTGTTTCAACTCTCCGTTTTGCATTTCTGTAAATTTGTTTTATGTTCCTTTTCCCGTTCAAGATGGTGGCCGTCATAAATAAACCACTCACGTGGCCGTTTTAACGATCAAGTGAAGATTCTTTTTTCAAGTTTTAAAAAGTCGTGTTTTTCAATATTATGGTACCTATCTGCTTGTATAAGAATTAAAAAAAAAATACTCTCATTGAGAAAGTGACAGAAAATTCTCAGGCGGGCTAGAGCAGAGAGAGAACTGCTTAGATTAATAAAAATCAGGAAAATTTCATATCTGGGTCATGTACTTCGAGGGGAGAAGTATCACTTGCTCCAGTTAATATTGAAAGGGAAGATAGAGGGTCGCAGAGGGCCTGGTAGGAGACAAATGCCTTGGCTGCAAAATATACGAGAGTGGACCGGCATTAGAAGTGTGGAGGAGCTATTCCGGGCAGCGCAATACAAAGAAACATTTTCTAGAGTGATCGCCAACGTCGGGGGGACCTGATACGGCACATAAAGAAGAAGAAAGAGAAAGTGACTTTCCTTTGAACAAATTGTATAATTTGTATTCTTATAATCTTGATTTTGGAGGCAATTTTTGATTTTGAATAATTAAATGAGAGAAAACGGTCTACTATTCACAGAAGTAATAGTTTTAGTATCGCAACGCATTACTTAATTTCTTGTCGTGCGAACAACTGGATAGTTCGCAACAAAGCTGGAAATAGCCACCCAGAATGGACTTCATAACAATATCTCGATAGTTAGAAATAAATTCCAGAGTAGAAGATACTCTCAGTATCGCCCTGGTGTAAGACCACCATTCAGAATTGAAACTTTGCTTGAAACGGTTTTTACCGTGTTTGGTAACCGGATTTGAATAGCAGGTACTCCCACACCTTCCTCTTCCCATCTCATTCCCCTCCCCTCTACCTTCAGATTCTGAACATATACCAATGGAGGATGCCATAATCTCAATTGCTACAGATGGTGGGGAGCAGTTGAAACTCTTGTGCATTATTCAAATAATAAATTTATCTGACACAAAATAGTATCGATATCTCAGTAACCTAGATCAGTCACCTGGCTAACAGAAGTCTCGTAGTTTCAATATTCGGTTCCGAAAACATGACGAAAATATGCAAGGGTTTGGAAAAAAAATCAAGAAATATGCAGAATTTGAAAATTAATTTAGATTAACATTATTTTTAAATAGATTTTTATGTCAGAAATAATTTGTTATGAAATTTAGCAAAGTTAATTTCAATAATTACACATAATAATAATTACACATGCCTGCTTTCCTAATACTCTTAAAAAAGGACTGGTAATACCTATGTATAAATCCGGAGATAAAACGGAAATAACTAACTATAGACCAATCACTTTATTAAACTCTCTATCAAAGATTTTCGAAAGCCTATTAAAAAACCAAATAATAAAATACCTGGAAGAAAACAAAATAATCTCGGACAAACAATATGGATTTAGAGAAAAAAGAAGCACAAAAGAAGCTTTAGCAAGCACAATAGATTATATACATAGCAACTTAGATCAAGGGTTTAAATGCATAGCGATATATCTAGATTTGGCTAAAGCCTTTGATTCAATATACCACAAAACACTTTTTAAAAAAGTAGAAAATATGGGTATCAAAGACAAAGAACTACAACTATTAAAAAGTTACATGAGCGACAGAACACAACAAGTCAAAATTAATAACTATACTAGCAAACCACTGCCGATTACACACGGAGTTCCACAAGGAAGCATACTAGGGCCCGTTATTTTCACAATTTACATAAATGAACTTTGCAGCATGGAAAAAGATGGAGAAATAATTAGTTACGCAGACGACACAGTTTTACTATTTAAATCTAAGGATTGGAATAAGGTTTATAACATAGCGAATCTAGGAATCACGCAAGTGAAATATGGATGGACTCAAATACACTCACACTAAACATATCGAAAACAAAATTCACAACGTACAGTATAACCAACACAGGACAGCCAAAAAACAATACAAACACCATAAAAATACACGAATGCATAAACACCAACATCTGCGATTGCCCCCCTCTAGAAAAAACAGAACAAATAAAGTATCTAGGAATCGTAATTGACCATAATCTTAGATGGACACTTCACATCAAACAAATCACAAATAGACTCCTCAGAACAATACACATTTTCCTAAATATAAGAAACATATATAAAATAAAACAATTGAAAACAATATATTATGCACTATGCCAATCAATAATAGAATATGGAATAATTGCTTGGGGAGGAGCAACAAACGCAGCTATCGCTCAAATAGAAATCGCACAGAAAACGATATTAAAGGCAATACTCAAAAAACATAAACTAACCGACACAGACCAAATATTTAAAAGCTGTGACATACTTGATATACGCCAATTATATGTTAAAACTCTACTAAACTACATTTTCGACCAAAAAAACAATCCCCAACAAACACAAAATATCACTAATAGACCGGTCAGAAAAGCGTATAAAAAAAAACATAAAAACTCCGACGGTAAACACTACCTTTGGACAAAGACACCATAAAAAGTGAGGGTTGGTTTACCTCCCTAAAAAAAAAAAAAAGTGTTGCCTGAGTGGCTTATCGCCCTATTAAAGGGCCAGTGAAGCTTTAACGCTTAAGTTGTTTAGATGTGTTGAGAAGAACAATAATATTTTTTTATATACCTACAGGTTTACCTACAATTTTGTTTAAGAATATTTTCCGTCACAGATGTAACGCTAACGGCAGTCTTCGACAATCGTCAATTTATCATCACCCGGTATTCCGATACTGTGGGTGCTTGCAGACTCCGTTCACGTAATATCTTCTAAAATTTGTAATTAAGTTACATTAATCTTAAGTTATCTTTAAGTTCTAGAATGGATGAATCGCAGGCTCAACCATCCGGCTGCACGCTCGATGGGTGCGATTGAAGCTGCGGCACACCCATTCATCATAAGTTTTGCTATCCAAATCGTAGATTTTGTCTTATTCCTTACTTATCTTACAAATTATGATGCTCATGTATAATTGTTGATTGTTTTTTTTAGAAACCCAGAGGATCTTTTCAAGCTTAGTTATTGCAGTTGTAGTTTTTTTTAGAGTTGTATTAATGTTTGGGGACAAACATTTGTGTGGCGCGGGGGGTAATGTTATGAAGCGGTGTTAAGTCTTATTTAAAAGTAATTATTTAAAACACCTCTTCAGAACAAGTACCATTCATAGCATTAATTTTGATTAAAATTATAGAGAGCACGGTCTGGCAACAAATAGACCGCCGGGCAGTCTATTGTTTGTTTCCGTTTCCTTTCGCTGGGTACTCTGGAATTGTTACACGAGCGGGACGGCCGTGTAATGATCGCACAGTCAATGAGATTATAATTCATTTTTACCCTGGATGGGCGATCGTATTAAAAAAGTGTACATCAGTATTCCTGATGCGGGTTATTCGGTTCTTTTTTACAAAAACCAAGTCGGTGCAGGCTCTATTAAATAAACGTCCGTATAATGGATGACCGTGTGTGTGTTCGTGAAGATCACAAATAATGTTCTACTGAAGTTTATATACGCGATCCCTTGCAAATCGTTATTCCGCGGACTCCGGGAAATGAAGCATTCACCTCAAGTGGCGCGATACAAGCCGTATTTTTCTTAATAAGATACGGATAATAAAATCACAAGCCCGGACGGCACCCGCTCAAGTAATCTGCCGATCAGCTCAATGGATGGATTCGCTCCATTAATGTTACATAAACGATAGACCCGATACGCTCCAGAACCGCTTATCAGCCACCTTGTCGGAGACGCTGGACCCGTCTCCTGGACCAAAGCCCTGATGGTGCCAGCTCGATCTGTCTGGGACAGACCACCGCCGGCCGTATGGAAGCTCCCCGCTCACTTTCCGTAATTAAGTGGTTAATCAGTTTTAGATAGAATTAAGAACCAATTTTTGATCCCTGGGGGTAAGTGCCGAGTCATAATATGTAACATGTTTACTTAAATATATTCTCCATGTTTTATAATGTGCAAAAACAAAACTACTGCTTTCATTTCACTACAATCAGTAGAACCTGTAATCCTTTGTGTGCCCATGCCTTGGCGACAGTTTCATGCTCTGCCCATCCCGAACATTACTCGAGGACCGAGTATTGGCGCGCAGAAAATCTGCAAAGTTCGGGATGGCATTTAATATAAAATATGGCCGGTAACATACCACGCTATTAAAGCATTCAACAGTCTTCCACTTGAAACAAAAATTGAGGAAAATAAAAATAAATTCAAACACAAAATAAAAAAAATGGATTAAAGAACAAAAAATACAATATTTCCAAAATTCTATAACATAAGAGAATAAAATTTGAAACCAGCGGAGCAGTAAGGTCTTACCTCATGGAAAAGGAAAAAATTAACATTGGTTTTAGCAGAGTACGAGTGGAAGATGCCAGCCCCTTGACGCAATGCTACCATTGTCTCAAATTTGGTCACACTGCATTAAAATGTTTTAATAAGGACAAACGTGCGACGTGTTTACATTGCGCAAAAGATCACGAATGGAAGGAATGCCCTAACAAAAACACTGAAGAAAAATGTAGTAACTGTGCACATCAGAACACCTTATTCAAGATGACCCTAAATACCAATCACAAAGCTAATAATACTAATTGTTCTTACTACAAAAAGATGATGCATATCGCTCAAAGTCGTATAGACTATGATTAGGTATGTATTATAATTCTAAAAAACAATTACAATGCTAATCACAATTTTTTCATTTTTTAACTTCATATTATCACTTTCATTTATGCATCGTAATGTATATAATTTATTGAGACATAAATATTTCATATCCTTGCCGAAAATTTTTGCCATTTATGTTACAATGCATTATCCCATTGCCACAGTGTTAAACGCTAGTATACTGAAATCTATGATTATATTGATGTTCGCGCACTCTTCGTGTATTCGTATGTGTAGAAAAAGTTCAATATGTAATTATTGTTGCCAATTAGTAAACCTACCTTGTTCTGTACAAAACTATAATCTAACCTGGAACATATCGGAAATACTAACTGCTATATTGTTATGTATCTATCGTATTTATATTTATAAATCCCAATACATGTTTATATATTATTGCTGCCAATTAAAATATTATTCTATATGGGTGACTTGAACTGTGATTTTGATTCAGCAGAAATAGATTATGAACGCACGTCAATTTTTGAAAACTGGGCTACAAAAAAACATGTGTTAGGAAATAATAAAATAACTGCCCTCAACTTAAATATACGATCTTTATCTAAATATTGGGACACTTTACTATTAATTGTTTCTAGCTCTTTGAGAAACATCGACTTAATTTCGCTATGCGAAACGTCTATTAATGAAAATAATATAAATCTTTATAAATTACCGGGATTTAATTCGTACCATTTTTGTCGAACAAAAAGATCGGGTGGCGGTATTATTGTGTACGTGAAAGATCACCTTACATTTGAAAAAATAAATATTATGACTAATAATTTTGAATGCGTTTACGGAACCATTTCAGTAAACAAACATATTCGCTTACATCTTTTAGCAATATATAGACCGCCTAATACAAAAAAAAAATTATTTCTTGATGAGCTGGAGACAATATTGGGAAATATTGATATAAAAGAATCCGTATTGGTTCTAGGTGATACGAATATTAACTTATTAAATGTACACGAACCCATAACTATGCAATATGAAAACCTCATGTCTCATTTTGGAATGACCAGATGTATAAATGATGTGACTAGAGAAGCGATATTGACTAATTATGTAACGGCTTCATGTTTAGACCATATCTATGTAAGAGTGAAGGAGACGACCGAAATCAGTTCATGCGTATGCGATTCAATAATAGCTGACCACTACCTAACTGCAGCTAGTATTAACTTCTGTTACTATGATAAATGTACCGTCGACAAATCGCACCAAGAGTATTACACTGCACTATCGGACAAAAGGATTGATTTATTGATCGAAATCACCGATTGGAATGCAATGTTAAAATTGTCTGAACCAAACATTATTTATGCAGAATTAAAATCGATTTTTAAAAATATTTATGAAAAAAGTACCTTTACAAAATTAAAAACAAAAAAATTTCGAAATAACCAAAAAACTTGGATGAATGACAGTCTCGCTGAAAGTATTCTAATACGAGATGCCATGTGGAAAAAGTGGAAAAACACGCCTAATAATAAAAAATATGAAATCTCTTTAAAAAAATATAGAAATAAACTTAATAAACAAATATTAAACACAAAAAAGGCATACTATAATAACAAATTTAATCACTGTTTCAAGAACATTAAAAAAACATGGAATGAAATTAATACAATTTTGGGTAGGAAAAATAAATCTGGTTGCGATGAAGTCTTATCTAAATATTTCCTAAAGTCACAATCTTCTGATGCAGTGGCAGAAAATTTTTCTAACTTTTTTGATGAAGGAGTTAATAAGTTGTTACATGAATGTGATTTCCGAGCGTCTAATCACTTGCAAGAATCCCTACCGCATTCAATGTACTTACCTAGAGCTAATGCTAAGCAAATTGAATATATTATCGGAGGTATGAAAAATTCAAAGTCACCGGGCATAGATCTAATTCGTATGTTTGATTTAAAAAAACATGTCAAATTACTTAGCCCTGTTATTGCTCACTTTATCAACAGAATAATCGATACCAGCCTCATCCCCGATGAATTAAAAAATAGCATTGTAAGACCTATTTTCAAAAATGGAGATCACTCCGAAATTAACAATTACAGGCCAATTTCTATTCTCCCGGCACTAGAAAAAATTTTAGAAAAATATATTTCGATAAATTTAGATAAATATTTGAATAATTTGAATATTATAGATGAATGCCAGTACGGGTTCCAGAAAAAAAAAAGTTGTGATAAATTGCTGGAAAAATTTTCTGATTTTATAAATTCTCAACTTAATTCTAAAAAACATGTACTGGTGCTTTTTATTGACTACTCAAAAGCTTTTGACACTCTCAGCCATATACAATTAATTAAGGTTCTTGAAAACATTGGAATCCGGGGTAAACTCCTCTCATTCTTTAAAAACTACTTAACTAATAGAAAAATGAACGTAAAGATTTTAAATGATATGAGTAAAGGAAGACATATTAAATCAGGAGTACCGCAAGGATCAATTTTAGGTCCAAAATTGTACATTATATATGTTATTGTTATGTCAAAACTCTTTACAAAGGCCTTTAGATTCATTTTTGCTGACGATACTGCACTTGTAGTATCCAATGAAAATCCTATCATAGCTATTCAACAATTGCAAAGTGACTTTAACGAGCTACTTAAATGGGCTCATGATGTTGGTTTAATTATTAATGTTAAAAAAACAAAATGTATGTATGTAAAATCACCAAGCCTGGGAATATGGAATATACCCAAAATAATTGCTCATAATTCTGAATGTATTCATAGAAAAATTGAAAATATTTGCCACTGTGAAACAATTGACTTTACTAACGAATATACTTATCTGGGACTAATAGTAGACAATAAATTTAAATGGGATAAACAAGTGGCTAAAATGTGTAACCAGCTCCGATCTTTTGCAAGTAATTTTTATAAACTGAAATTTGTTTTGCCTCATTGTACTCTTAAAATAATTTATTTTTCTATGGTCGAATCCATACTCAGATATGGCATACGAACTTGGGGGCACTCAAGCAATATTTATATTAAATATATACAAAACTTACAAATTGCTATAATAAAAAAAATTGTACCACCGAATATCTACAGACAAAGAAGTAATCTAAAACTACTGTATGGTTCTGAGGGCCTACTTCCAATAAAGGGTCTTCTTTGGTACATTATTATAATGGATAATGAGGGAGATAGCAAATATAAAAAGCAACCGGTGCATAATCACACAACAAGATTCACTGAAAATAAGGGCCTCATTATTCCAAGAGTAACAAATAAGTATGGAAGCCGAACGCTTAAATATTTAATACCAGAGATTTTCAATAAATTTAATAATTATTTTAAACCTCAGAATAATGAGAGACCCTGCCCCAAAAACACTAAGCGTTGGCTAATAAGCGATGAATCAATGTTTCTCTGAACATTATTATTGATGTATTCCTGAACATCTCAACGTACCTGCCTAAATAATTTGTATATAGGTAGGTACTTTGATATATATTATTTTGTGATATTGTTTATTGTATAATTTTGTGTCATACATGTATTAAAAATTAAAAATGTTTTATATATATTATTTGTAGAACCTACAGACAAGCCGTCATGTGTGACAGCTTTGTGGGACTGCATATACCTGTATCTTTAAAAATTTATAATAAATAAAAAAAAAAAAAAAAAAAAAAAAAAACATATACACGCAACACAAAAAAATGTATAAGGCAAGCGGCACGCACAAGCACATAGATCATTGTAAGTGCCGATTTCCATTCCCTTCTAATGTTTTTATTTTGGTGTGAGAATTGGATTTTGATTTCTAATCTTTATTTTTGGTGTAAATTTATCTTTATTTTAATGTTGTTTTTTGTTTAAATGTATAAATTCGTATATTTTAAAATGGGGGCTTCAGCACGGGTGAACAACCCAGTGAGGCCAACGTTGCTGAGTTGAAATGTGAAGTACTGTAGAGTAATGTATCAATAAATAAATAAATATAAGGAAACATTAATTGCATTTTGAAAGCAGGTTAATGATTTTTAAAAAAACACAGGAAACAGAACTGTTTTATCAGTAAACACGTGTTTAAAAAAAAAAAAAACTTCGTGCGTGACAGAGTCGGATATCAATTACACTTTTAACTATTCAATTTACTGCAATCGTTAGCATAAAGTATAGCGTTGTTATCGGAACATTATGAAATTCGTCTTTTTAAAATTGAATGCATGTTGGAGCTTTTAAAAATATTTTTCGGTACAGTTAATAATGTCATTTACCATGGGAAACTAAAGCTTTTTATCGGAAAAATTCAAATGTTAAACTAATCATATGAAAAATGTATGTTGTACGATAAACGGACATGATTTCTTGCTCCCATCCTGGACATACAACTCAGAGTACAGTACAAACCAGAGCCTGTCGTAATACATAAACCAGTGGATACATCAGGTGCAAGAAAAATTATTGACTGCTTGAACTGGAACTCTGTATATGGCGTCCACAAGTCCTGCGCACTGCTGTGTACATTGTCTATGTCTATTATTATACTTATACCTACATTAAACTTATCTGGTTTTAAGGAGGTACTTGCTATCAAGCAATATTACGGTACTCGTTTTAAACAGATACTTTTGACATTTTTTGTTTTTAATGAGTTTTTATATATACTTTTGAGTTGACGTACTTATGTGATAAACCCTCTTCTCAGATTGGAATCAATTCTTATTTACATTGATGTATTTAGTTCACGTTACATATTATATAGTCCTAACATTCGTGCAAACGCTGTCGGTCCTTTCTCGAAAGATGGAATTGTTGCACTGGTTTCCTTTCATTTGGACCAGAAACGCCGTGCAAAAGAGGGAGCCGTAATTGAGGAGGAAGGCTCAAGTCCTCGAAGCGCTGGAATAGTACGGGAGAACAAATAGTGTTTCGGTATATTTAGGAACGTTCAGTACTATCATTTGTTATGAGAAATTTTAGATTCATCGCTGATTGAATAATTGATAACTCGAACCTCTATAAGTATAGTAATTGTAGGATCGATGGAATGTGGCAATAACTCTGGGACTCGTCAATGGCTGGAACCCATTTAAAAAAATTATATAAGCAAATAGATATCTCAGGAAGGAGGCTTAGTTGTGGTTAAGGCTGTCGACATACTTTGGCAAAGTGCTGCAATGGCTCGGGAGCTCAAATAGTGATATACTTTCTTGTAAACATCTTGTGGTCATCCAGATAATAATTGACGTGGAATTACAATCCCAGCAATAAGCATACAATTGAAGAAAAAATTGAGAAAGTATGGAAAAGAAATGCTCTATTTTTACCACTAATATTGTATGCAAATCTTCTACTGGAACCGCCGATATTGTTTTCCCGAGGAACCGGTTATTTTTGGAACTGGTCCCTTTTTTATCCGGTTTATTTTGGAATATTTATCAAAATGAAAAATATTAGAAGAATTTTAAAAGCGCGATAACGTATTATTCAGATATATTAACATATACTTTTTTTATTTTCAAAGGAAACGGTTCCAAAGTAACTGGACAGAGAAACGGTTCCACATCGGTCTCCGGTACCTGAAACCGCAATGACCACCCGTTGTAGATAGTGCGGGCCTCACTGGGTGCTTTATCAACCATATCTAGCTAAAACAATGATCGGGTAATTTTAATAAGGTTCTTTCTTCCAACAATCAAAACAATCCAACTCCTCATATTTTTAACATAATAAAATCCAAGCATCTAATTGAATAAGGACTATAATTGGCAGATTTTTTAGTAGGTTGAGTCATAGTCAAATATATTCTAAAATCAGAACAGTGTTAGTGCTATTCTATTTTGTGCTGGATGAGCGTTTATTATATAGTTGTTTATGGGTTATAATCGTTTAGAGGTTTCAGGTTTGTTGAGTCATAGTTGACGTGTAGAACACAACGCAAAGTGAATGCCTAAGTGGAAGACCATATTAGGCGTAAATAGAAACGGCGGCGTTGCCGGTTCACCTTCCCGCGTAATATGGGCTTTCGTAATAGAATCGGTGGGACTTACATAGGAAAAAAACAATATTGCAGGTTTACTTGGAATTTTGTTTCAATTGTTGTTTTATTTTTGGGGTATTTTGTCGTGTTACGTTACCTCCTTCTTTACTTCCTCCTTCTTCTTTTTAAAGTGACCATCATCAGCATCTAATTACGGAGGAAATTCATTAGTTACACCAAAAAATAAACGCCGTAAACCACTTTAAATTAACTAATTATACCAGTCCTAATTCCTAATGCTATTGCATCTGCGTAGATAATCACCAGAGATGTGCTTTATTTCAAATAAATCCATTTCAAATGGAAATGCAAAATAGGTATTTTCCATTTTGCATTTTAAATGCTTTTCTAAAAACTATTTTGAATTTTGAATTTTAAATGCTTTTCTCAATGCATTTTCCATTTTGAATGCTTTTTTGCAACATTCTTCCTACTATCTCCACTCATCTTTTTTTCATAAGCCCCAAATATCAGTCGGTCCTCAACCTCGCTATGAGAGATAATTTCCATTTGTCAAGTTGCTCTCTGGTAGGAGCCCTGGCAATTGAGTGATACCATTTCAAAAAATACTGATTCAAATACTGAACATGGCCATGACGCTGTAATATTAAATGTTAGATAGCAGTTTCTATGTTTTTACGTAGGCAACATTAGTCCCGCGCAAATTTTTTGTGGTTTCATAATCTAGAGTTGTGTTTTTGGATTTACCATCATGTATAATGTTTGTTCTACATTGATGTCCATTATTAAATGACAAAATTGTTTAAAAATTTTATAATTATTTGACCTGAGAAACCATTTTGCATTTTCAATGCATTTTGAAAATAGGTATTTTGCATTTGAAATGCTTTTCTAAAAACCATTTTGCATTTTGCATTTTCAAATGGAAAAGTTTTGACCCATTTCCATTTTGCATTTCAAATGGTTTTTTGTACCAATTTTGCACATCTCTGATAATCACACACTTAACAACAATCTTCAATTACACACCTGCCTGATGATGGTCACTGTAATGTTGTAAAGGTTATCCTAATCGCTATAAAGCTTGATTTTAGTTTACCAATGTAATCGTCGTATATCCGAGTATACTCCAAAAACTTGTTTACTTGCTTGTTATTTTGCGTGGAAATGAATAAAAATGTAATTATTAAATAAAAATAAAAGCATTTTGTTTAAAAACCACTAATTATTGTTAATTTTACTAAGACCGACCGGTTTCGCTAGGTGGAAGCATCTTCTGGGTTCAAAATTTAGATTATACTTTGAACCCTGAAGATGCTTCTACCAAGCGAAATCAGTCGGTATTAATAAAATTTACAATAATTCGTGGTTTTTAAACAATTTTTTTTTATTTTTATTAAATAATATGTCAAACCACAAAGTAACTACTTTGCCAAAAAATAAAAAAAATGAAATAATTCGTTTGTTCAAAATCTTAAATCTCCGAATGTCCTTCACCGATAGCTTAAAAATTTTGACGATTCGAATACGCGTGTGTTGTAATATATTGCATAGATGTCACCTGTGACAGGTAAAAACAGTGCCATCTGTTGGACGAAAAAGCAACACGCGCCATTGTTTCTCTATTGACAGAGAGACTGACCACAGCAACGCGTGGTGGGGTACGGCTAATATTTAATAATTTGTATAAAGCAATCAGAATTACCAATAATTCAGGGAGATACGCCTCACATAGTGAGTGAATATCATTTTAACGTGAATTTTACACAATTATACAGGGAGATATGTCTCACATAGTGAGTGAATATCATTTCAACGTGAATTGAACACAATAACACAGGAAGATATGTCTCACATAGTGAGTGAATATCATTTCAACGTGAATTGAACACAATAATACAGGGAGATATGTCTCACATAGTGAGTGAATATCATTTCAACGTGAATTGAACACAATAACACAGGGAGATATGTCTCACATAGTGAGTGAATATCATTTCAACGTGAATTGAACACAATAACACAGGAAGATATGTCTCACATAGTGAGTGAATATCATTTCAACGTGAATTGAACACAATAACACAGGAAGATATGTCTCACATAGTGAGTGAATATCATTTCAACGTGAATTGAACACGATAACACAGGAAGATATGTCTCACATAGTGAGTGAATATCATTTCAACGTGAATTGAACACAATAACACAGGGAGATATGTCTCACATAGTGAGTGAATATCATTTCAACGTGAATTGAACACAATAACACAGGAAGATATGTCTCACATAGTGAGTGAATATCATTTCAACGTGAATTCAACACAATAACACAGGGAGATATGTCTCACATAGTGAGTGAATATCATTTCAACGCGAATTTAACATAATAATACAGGCCGTTATGCCTCACATAGTGAGTTAATATCATTTCAACGTGAAGTTAACACAATAATACAGTTAGAGTTGATTACAGCAAAATAACCATTAGCAATATAACGAATACCAAGAAAGTAGTCATTGCGCAATGCATAGACTTGTTAGCGCCATTAAATGTCGTTTGTCGGCACAAAAAACCTTTACAAATCTAAAGCACGTTTGATCACGTGTCTCTATCAGAGGTGTAACGTATTATTTCAATTGAATTAAATATATATGATTTGTATGGCCTTCGTGGTAGATATGTATGTATAAGACTGTAAATTGGTTCTGGGCACACAGAGCTAAGGATTTAAATGTAATAAAAATGAAAATGTAAGAAAGGAAGTTTATTTACTACTAGCTGTACCCTGCCACGCATTGCTGTGTCACGAGAAAGGACAGAAATTGCACGAGAAAGGACTTCGTTAAAAATCATGTTTTTACATATCGTCACTTGTATAATATAGGTGTAGAAAAATAGACACGTATTTGAATGCAAAGTTGTGTCAAAATTTCAAAGCAATTGGTGAAAAACTTTCGGAGATTTAAGATTTTGAACAAACGAACATTTACATTTTTATTTATATAGATAGAGAGATAGATAACATATCTATTTTAATATCTTAATTTTTTTTTGGTTTGACTGAGGATCGAACCATCCTTCCCAGAAACTGGAATCGAAAAGCCTAGCAACCATAACGAATCCCGATTGGATAGGACCGACATTTATTGCGAATAGTTAATGTCATCGAATTTCAGAGTCTGTGTATAAGTGATTGCCACCAAAAGTTGACAAAATGCATTATCATCGACAAAGAGTCTATCTGCCGAATTTCAGCTCGATCGAAGGCTGGGAACTGGGATTTTGCTTCCAATATGTGCATTCATTCACGAAAAATAGATGTGTTTAAAAACATTGATAGCGAATGATAATAGTTGCTTGAAATGACTTTAGCCATGTATGGTTATATACATACTAGTTCTAAATAGCCAGGTACTTCCCAACCTTTCTTTTCTCATCTCAAACCCCTTTACTCAGAGAAAATACCCCAATTTGGGACGCCATAGTCCCATTGACTCTGCACTGTAGTGAGCAGTTGGTACTCTTGAGTGATATTCATAGAAACAAACATATAAAAGCTCTTTACTAAAACATATAATACTTTTCAACCTTTGAGATGATGTCGTAGGTTTTAAAAATTAAATAATTTCTTTCTCGTGAGTAATATAAAATTTCTATGCATTGTCATATTTTTTCTTTTGTTTGTAAAGGATTTTGTGGTTTTCATTTTTATTAATCGCCCACCAAGTTCTCAAACAGGTCATTTTGTGATGTTTAGAAAAGGTATTATTCTTCATTCATTATTATCACAATTGGCGTAATAAACATTAATTCTTGTAGCCAATGATAAACGTTTTCCCTCCTACCGGTCTCCCGTGCTCTTCCTCCGGCTTGTTGCGCCCAATAATGCTATTTTAACCTCCAAACCTTATTTTAGTTAATAAATCCTTCCAGCGGATTAAACCCTTCAAGAGTTGTTAAAGGCTCTAAAAAACGCCTTACCTCCTACCTCCTGTTATCCTGACGAAAATTCGTCCTGCAAACTAAACCCTTCGAAATATCCTATCCTTCCTACAGGTTTTCCTCCTTGCTTATTGCGCTCTATAATACTATTTTTACCCTCAAACCTAATTTGAGTTATTCCGAAATATATAATTCCAGCAGATGAGTGTTATTGTACTTTCCACTATCCCGAATAAATCCGCCCTGCTATCTGAACCCTTCGATAGTTCTTGTGTCTTATAAGAAACGTCTTAACGATTCCGTTAATCCCTAAATAAATTCGTCCTGCAGACTAAACCCGTCGAGAGTTTTTACAGCTCATAAGAAACGCCTTCACTCATACATTGTACCCGTCTGTTTTTACCTCAAAACCTAATTCTAATTGTCTCGAGTTCCCGCAGAAAAAATACAAAGAAACAGCTTCAATGAACACCCATCAAATTCGGTAAATGCATTTAAAACTCGATGCTTTTAAAAAATCAATAAGTTCACTAATAGAAAATTGATTCGAATCGCCTCTCAATTGATATCTTTATCTGTGTTAGCAATTTAATCGATTGTTTGAGATTTAATCGGCGGTGTAATTAAGCGAGCCATAAACAAAACCCATTGGCGTGCAAGGCGAGGCAAGTAGAACTATAAGTACAGCAGGTAGGAGCCGAATGACAATTTGGGCGGTGAACTTAAAGGCTTCTAGTTTACAGGTGAGTTTTCGGTGATTAGCGGAAGCACATGTCTTACTCTTAATTGGTCTATTATTTTTCGCTGTCTCCATTGAGCACGAAAGTAAAGGTACAGTAAACAAATTAATATTTGTTGCATTAAATTAGTTAGGAACTATATTGACCTCGCATCCAAAAAGAGTCATATTTCTAATTTTTCTTAATAAATCGATAACTAATTAATTTTTTTTAAAGTTGGTAGTTACTTCAATATCCATCTACTTAATTTTAAACCTTGTTATATTTTATGCAACATTTAAAAAATATATCAAATAAGTAATTGTACAATTTTTTCAAAGGAACTTCAGTATCTCAAAGTCAATTTTTTTTTTCAAACTTTCTTTAGGCAGGCAGGTAGGTACCACAGTATTGGTAAAATTCTAAATAAGAGATACCAAATAAACATGACGATTTCAGATTTTAAAAAAAATCTGAAATGCTAAACGGTCGAGTTAAAACAGGAGAATGGTTGACAAAATACATCCACGAAAAAAATATTGGAATGTTTTTTTTTGGATTTGTTTTTAGGGTGTTATGCCGTGTTGCGCTAACTCCTTCTTTAGCCAATGTTTCGGACAACGTTACAGTGTCCATCATCAGGGCAGATTTTTATGTGTTTATGTTTTTCAGGTTTCCTATCACACAGGGCCGGCCCTCAGCTAAACAACACCTGACGCTAGTAAAAACCTCAAGGACGCTATATTTGGTGTTGGGTATCATCAGCCCCTTGACTCCTTTGACGCCTTGGCAAGTCGGTGCCCGGAGCAGACTGCTCCAATTGCGCCTGCACAGGACCGGCCCTGCTAACACTTGCGTAGTATTTATTTTCGGAGGTTGTTCTTAATGCTGTCAACCTTCGTTGCTGAATAGTAAGCTTGTTGATGAATTGTAAGCTGTATAACTCATCATAATGACAATTCAACACACCTTTGAAAAGTGATATAAAGTCATGTAAAGTGATGAAACCAAAACAAGGTTAAATAGGTTAGATAAAGTTCATATGTTAATTTTTCACCGCTTTTAATGAATTAGTACCACATTTTAAAATATATACGATGCAAATGTGAATTGTAGCAGAAGTCGGGGACGCCCGAGGAAGGTATGGTACGACCAAGTGAATCAGTTACTTGAGTCGGGCCATGTCAAGAGTCAGAATAATAGAAGAATATGTATGAATGTGAATGAGGCAAGGAGTGTGTGGTGTGACCGAGTTGTTTGGCGGCCAGTCCTCTCTGCCTACCCCTGCGTAGAAACGGAGTGATGGTTAGTTAGTTCTCATTGTGTTGAGTTATCCGGTCACCGTGTTTTTATTATATTTTCATCTTTCTAGTTTTTAACGGCGCAACTTTCACAAAAACAGTTCTGTTAAAATAAGCAAAAAAATGAATAATTTATAATTTACGATAAATATTTTGGTTTGAGTCATAGACCGAAACATGGAGAAAGCACTGTGTTACACACTTCATTTCAACTTGTTGTTGTAGTGTTGTAACTGCGATTCGAGTAATTATTATACAATCGTTATCAAAGGCAATAATCGATCATTAATGTGCTTTTATCTCTCGATCTTGTTTGACGACTAATGTACGGAGATAGAGCCAAGAAGTTTACAGAGCTCGTAGTTAGCCCAAGATGATTTTACTAAAATATTACCTTACTAGAGGAAGTACCGGCTCAAAGTTTTTGCTACAAAAATCTCTGCTACCTCCTCTCACATGTAATTATTGTTTTATATCTAGGTACCCTAATTTCACCATTTAATTATTAGAAATGTTCAGATGGTGTTCTCACCATTATTGAATTCATGAATTTCCTGCTGCTTATATTTACAGACTATTATTAATAATGTTAACCAGGATGCAGCCTAGACAACTACAATCAAACAAATTATGAGCCCATATTCGTGATAAAAAATAAATTGAAGAGATATTCAACAATCCTAACATCATATCAATTAATTAACTCTTTTCTAAAACAATACAACATTTTATTAATAAATACAAAACACAAGAAATAACAACTAATAGTTACATTTGAAACATTACATCTCAGGGTCAAAGACGTATTCCACAAGCTACTACAAATACGAACTTTGGGCAGTAAATCTTACTATACTATGGTTTTAAACTCTAAAACGAAATCTCACTCTCATTCCAAACTCACAACAATATTATAGCATTTAAATCTCGAATAAAAAGCTGGATACCAAACATAGGGAGATCAGAAATAGAAAACATACTGACTCCAAATAATACAGATTGAAGTCACTCAATTGAACAAAAAAACAAAATGTAATTACAAATCTACTTATATTATGGTACTAAACTCTACAACAAAATTCCACTCTCATCAAAAACTCACAACAATATTAAAGTATTCAAATCTCGAATCAGAAATTAAAAAATATACTTATATTTTGCAATAACTTTATTGAGCAAAACCTCAAATTGTAGTATTCAATCATCGAAGACAATATTAGCGATTTCCAAACGAAAATCTGAAACAAAAAATCAGAAAAGGATACGGTCACATCTAGGACCAAAAAATGAAGACAATGTCGGTAGTTCTTATTCGAAGCATGATACAGTTAAATGTGACCGAAGAGTATAGGGTCCCATTAGCTCAGTGGCAGAGCGGTGCCCCGGAAAGGCAAGGGTCCTGGGTTCGCGTCTTAGATGCGTTCTCATATATATGATATGGGTATATAAAAACACACGCGTATTCGAATGCAACGGTGTGTCAAAATTTCATAACAATCGGTGAATAACTTGACTGGAGATTAAATTATTTAAAACAAACGAACAGTTTCATTTTTATTTATATGGATAGATAGATTTACATATTACACACGAAGATCGGATATCGCGTCGCTCCATAATTTAATATCTCGCCATTCAGTGTCCAGCAACAAGCCTATCGCCTGTGGACGTGGACCGAGTTCCTCATTAGGTCTGCATGGACCAGATCTGCATTGTAATACAAGGGACATAAACCATCTTTACATCTTATTCACTTACTGCAGATGTAATGTAATGTCTATTGATTCTGTATATAATGTGTTTGACTTGTAGCATCCTTTGTTCGTTCGGAAGCATCGATTGTTAGTCGATGTTCAGAAGTCAATTATTCATGGTGAATAATATCATAAATTATACTGGTTTATTTTTCACGGTATTATGCCGTGTTACGCTACCTCCATCTTTAGCAAACGTTTCGGTCAGCATCACAGTGCCCACAGTGGCCGAAAAAACCTTCCACCCCAAGGACTGGCTCTTAACTGCTGTAAAATTTTAAAATGTCATCTAAAGTATAAAAAATAATAATTTTTCGTTAGAATTTTCCTTCCCAGCGACTGGAGTCAATCAGATTAGTCAATCGACTAATTCTCATCATGTGTTATTTTACAATGTATTCATAGACATTTGCGGCACGTTCCAGATTGGCATATGATTTCGGAATATTTTTTTATTTATTAATTTATTTAACGCCTAGAGAGCTTTTACATGGTTGGTAGTATAATTTTAATTTGACAGATACTTTGAAACACAAAAAAAGAATAAAATTACATTTGATAAAAGCTATGCAACAAATCATACAAACACAAGAAACAAAAACAGAAAATTACAGCTATTTGTAGGTTAACATGATGTATTTAGGAGTATTGTTGAAATAATTGTTTTAAATGATCCAATGATCCACAAAACTTGCCAAGTTGGTATTGAATATGTCAACATCACCCAAGTAATGATTTCCCATGGTGTGAAGTCGTTGTATCGGAGAGTGGGCAATGTAGTTACGCTTATGTGTGCTGCTGTAGAATATTGTATTTTGTCGTGTTGTTACTGTGGGTGTATGTATGTTTATAAGATGCAGGAGTTCACAACAGTCGAATTTAGAGTTAAGTATTTTGAATAAGAACGTTAAATCGTTTATTTTACGTCTATCTTCTAATGTATGTATTTTTAGAGTATTTACTAAGATATTGTATTTTATGTTTTCGACAGGGCTATTTAATTTAAAATTTATAAAACATAGAATTTTTTTTGTATTCGCTCAATGTTGTTAATGTGAATTTTGTAAGATGGAGACCAAACTACTGAGTTATATTCAATTAGACTTCTTACTAGAGATACGTATAATAGTTTAATGGCTTGTAAAGAATTAAAGTTTTTAGTTGTTCTTAATACAAAGCCTAGTGTTTTCATACCTTTGTTCACAATTTGATGGAAATGATTGGTAAAACTTAGTTTTTCGTCTAAAATAATTCCATGATCAACCAATTGGTTATATTGGAATCGAAGAACAAACAACCGAAACGTTTCTTGAAATGGCTTTAGCCATGTTTGGACAGCAGACTTGAATATCCATGTACCTCATCTCTCTTTCCCCTTCCCACTATGTTCAGCTTCACAACAAACGTATCGCAATTAGGGATGCCGTACACGAAGAAAAATTACTAATATGAATATTGCTTTTAAATTGTTCGTAATACGGTTAAAATGGGCTTGGAGGCCCTTAACGAATGAACTGATAGGTTTCCTAAAAAACTTAAAGTAAAATACGAATGTGTTATCACGATGTGCCTTCAATTCTTCGAATTTCGTCATTGTATATTATCAAGGCAAATGAAGGTGCACGAACACGTGATCCGATATATTAGGAATTGACAAAAAAATTATCAGGAAATTACTTGCTATCCCGTTTTCAACCGGATTACCAATATTTTGAAGAGATTCTTAATAAATTAGCAATACCCATTTTCTAGGGAGCAGTTGAGAATTGAATGCGATAGGTACCAACTCGCTTAAAAAAATTATGATAACAGTCTTGTAGATAGGTTAGATTTAAAAATGAATAAATTCAATAATGAACACTGGCAGAAAGCAAATAGTCTTTAATCAGTTACCATTTTACTATCACCTATTTCCAAATCTAGGCAGTCTTTCGAAGTCAGTTCCCTAATATGGCAATATCTTCCAGATGCAGCTCGAGGTGATCAGTGATCAGTGATCATTGGTCGGTGGGCGAGTGGTCTAATAATGTGTCGGATTACACCGGACGTGCGCGGGCGGGGCTCGGATTCTATCCCCGGCCTCGGTGATGTCAGACCGTCACTGATGCCACACGAATGGTCAATGATAAAACAGAACTTTGATAAAACATTAATTACAGCGAAAAAACAGAGTAGCGAGAAAGAGAATATCGACCAAACTGAACAGTGACAAAACAAACCTATGATAAAACAGTACAGTGAGAAAACACACACGGAGAAAAACGAGTAAACGGGATTGCAGGCAGTTTCCTTATAAATTTTTAGTACATTTATAATATATCGAAAAACATGTTATGTTTGTCCTAAAAATATACAATAACGAAATGCGAATATATTAGACTTCTTCAGATTATGTTTTCCGACAAATTCCGAAAGTTTTTTAAGAAACCTGCCATTTCATTTGATAAAGGCCTGCAATCCCATTTTTAAACGTATTAGCAATAATTTGAAGAGATTCCTAACAAATTAGCAATATTTTATATCAGTAAGTTTTCTCCCTGGACCACTTAAAATTGAAATGTTGCTTGAAACGGCTTTTGCCATAATTGGTGATGAGATCTGAATTGCAAGGAAACAGTGTCAAAACAAAATAGTGACACAATATAACATTGACAAAACAGAACAGTGACTAAGAGAATAGAGACAAATCAGAACATTGACAAACAGAAAAGCAACAAAACACAACAATGACAAACAGAAAAGCGACAAAAACGAACAGTGACAAAACAGAACAGTGATAAAACATAAAATTGACAAAACAGAATAGTGACATACACAAAAGCCATAAAACAGAACAGAAAAGCGACAAAACAGTAAAAAAAATATACCAGTTACAAAACATAACAATAACGAAACAAAACAATGATAAAACATAATATATATAAAACAGAACAGTGACAAATACAAAAGCGATAAAACAGAACAGTGACAAACAGAAAAGTGATAAAACAGAATAGTGAAAAAACATACCAGTGGCAAAATATAACAATACGAAACAGGACAGTGATAAAACTTAAAAGTGACATAACAGAACGGTGATAAAGATAACAGCGACAAAACAGAACAGTGACTAACTGAAAAGCGACAAAACTGAACAGCGACTAAACATACCAGTGACAAAACAGAATAATAACGAAACAGGACTGTGATAATACAGAAAATTGACATATAATAACAGTGACAAAACAGAACAGTAACGAAACAGGAGAGTGATAAAACATAAATGTGACAAAACAGAACAGTAACGAAACAGGAGAGTGATAAAACATAAATGTGACAAAACAGAACAGTGACATACACAAAAGCGATAAAACAGAAAAATTTACAAACAGAAAAGCGACAAGATAGAACAGTGACAAAACATACCAGTGACAAAACATACCAGTGACAAAACATACCAGTGACAAAACATAACAGTAACGAAACACGACAGTGATAAAAAAGAAAAGTATGTAAGTACCTAACCTAACCTAAGCTATTACTTTTTTCTAATTTATCCGGTTACCCACACGACTATAGGACCTTTAGCAATGTGCAATACCAAGGTCTAGGTACCTAATTTTTACAAAACGATTTTGAATTAAAATAACCAAAAATGTGTACTACGCTTTTATTTACTCTTTGCTTATCTACGGCACTATAGGTTGGGTAGGATCTTGCAAAAACAATCTTAACTTAGGACGGGTTGTTTCGGAGAACTTGAACAATTCTTCAAATTTCAAAGTTAATTTTCAAGTTCTGTGAAAGATATTTTTAAGTTCTGTTTTTATTTCAGTTCTGTCAAGCAACTAGCCTATAATGTGTCATATAACAGATTTTAGGCGCAAAGACCCTACAGTTGCCAACTTGAGTAGCGGGAATTATCAGGCTAGTTGCTGGGTCAAACGTAACGCGCAAAAGATCCGCTACAGTTCCCCCCACCCCCGGCGACCGAGCTCCTCGTTCCTCCTTCTTACGCGCCGACCTCTGACCTAGCTGGACGTGTGTTCGTTTCGGCGCCCGCGTTCCAATTCGCACCGCTCGGTCGAGAAGCCAAATGTACGACAATGTCGCGCTTTGAACATCGACAGGCTGGCACCGTTTGTTTGAAACACGGCGCACCGTCCTGCAATCAACAGGATACCCCGACAACACCATGCTGTGAGTCTCTTACATTTCCTATTACCCTTGAATGTGTCCGCTAATAACCTAAATTCGTCCACGCTGCCTGTCGGTCTAGAGAGCTGTTAATTATTTCCCAGAGAGAGATTAGGGAACCCTTTGATGATAATTCTAGTTAGGATGTAACAACCTGTATTCTATTGTCATTCACCCATGTAATGTCCATTTTGCCGCTCAAATACAATGTTGATTTATAAAAACCTAACCTCTTTCATTTGGGGATAGCGGTTGTATGGGAGTGTTTTGTGTAGACGGTGGGATATGGATTCTTGAGCCTCGCGCTGACCCCGAACCCTGACTATGAGAGAGACGTCTCACGCCCCCGCTTCTGAGCTGGCCGAGGGAAAGTCAGGGCCCCCCCCAGGTCCGACGCGCGACACTGGCGACCAACTTAGGGCAGAATTTTTTTTTTAAACATATCCTTTCCGACTGCACAGAATTGCCTTTACGATTGCCCCCAATTTGAAAACATGTACTATGCAATTTTGTTGCCAAGCGCATTTTCGCCGCGAGAACTTTTGTTTGTTGCCAAGCGCATTTTGCCGCGAAAAAATAACGGTAGGAATCCTCTCGAACGAATAAAAGAGACGCACGAAATTCCCGCCAAAACGCTGTGATAACGAAAGTTTGAACATAATGTTTCTTCAATAACATAGATTCTGTGTTCTTTGTTTAAACAAAACAAACCCACTGTTTTAATTTCGGCATAAATTGCACCATAATAATAACAGTCAGGATTTAGAACTGTGAAGCCAATTTTTACACCGGAAGTGATTTTTTTTTTAAAAAAAGCACAATACACCCAACGGCCCATCGAAGCTGATTTCTAAAAAGTATATCAGCTACAACCTGTAAAACACAAATAATTCTTTATCCCGATTAATTATATAGGTACGGTGTTCGTCCATTTTCTCGTTTTTTTTCAGCTTTTGACTGTTATAAAAGTGATTTTAAGTGAATTGTTTCAAATTAACTTCAGAAGTGCAGTGTTTTTTTGCAAAGAAGTGCTTTCTCGACGCAATAATAAGAACGTGTGTTCAATCTCACGATTTAGTGCCAGTAAATGAAGCAAATATAAAATCTTTCCATCAAAAGTGTTTTTTCGCTTCTAAAGTGCTGTTTTTTGTGCCTTTTTCGTGCCTTTCCTCGAGTGCAGTGAATATAAGTGCGAATAGTGCCCACAAAATTAAATAATGCAAATCCTAAAGTGTCCCCCTGGCCAAATTTTCTTCAAAAAGACTTAGAAAAATTTCGGAGTTTTTTTTCCTTTTTTTAAACCATTTTTTAACAATGAATTCCAATCAAATGGCTACATCTTTGGACATGGGTGTCATTCCCAATGTACACAACTTATCCAAAGTGCACCTACAAGCCGTCTTAAAAGACAGAGGAATATCACCACTAAACAAATCAAAGTCAGCATTGAAAGCATACGCTTTGTTATTCAACAAGAAGTTCATCAGGAAAATAAACCTATCCGTTGCAAGTGAAGACAAGGCACCCAATACCCCAGTTTTGGAAATCCCCGTTTCTAACAAAGAAACCAGGACACATGTTACAGTAAAACAAGACAATGCACCCATCACGGCACAAGAAAAAACATACGATCTCACTCCTTGGAAGATCAAATATAACGGTGTTTCTGATGTACTGGATTTCATTGACCGAATCGAAGAAACGGCCTCAATTAAAAATGTTACATTTGACGTACTGCAGAAAAACTTTATAGAACTAATATCTCCAGAATTAATCCCGTGGCACCGAATACAAAAATCAAAATGCAAGGACTGGAATAAACTCAGATCAGCCCTGATCACTAGCTTCGGCAAATCAGAGGCCCAACACAGAATTAAATTATCGTTACTATCCATTAAACAATTAGTAAACGAAACTGTGGCAACATTCATAGAGAGGGCCGAATCCATCAACATCAAACTTTCCCACCCTGTCTCGGAAGCCGAATTACTACCAGTTATAACTGATGGCCTCCTACAAAGATATGAAAACATTATCACCTCACAGAAAATTGTGTCGTTGGCCCATTTAAACGAAGTTTGCCTCATTTTGGAATCCCACCAAGACAGGAAAAACAACAAAACCACCACGGACAATATCACTGTACCAAGCCGTCCTTCTGGATTAAAACCAGAATTTGACAACAAAAAAGTTTGCTCCTTTTGCAAAAAAGTAGGTCACCTAGCTACCACTTGTTTCAAGCAGGCCAAATTTCTGGAAGCTAAAGAACCCAGAACCTTAAAGAGACATCGCTCCAGGGATCGTTCTCCTCCACGCGACGAACTGCGTGAAATTTTCAAAAAATCAAGAAATAACATGGAAAGGTTGCAAGACCCTCACTTTGTTAAACCTCAAGTGGATTTCTCTAAACCCCCACCGAATTTTCATGCAAGAAAACCAAAAAACTAAATAATAACCTCTCAGGTATTCATTCTGTACCAAGGTCTAAGGAATGGACTGATTGGTTATCACACATTAAATATTTTAACCAGACCTTAAATGTTTCTTCGGTTTGTTGCAAACAAGCTAAAGATGGAAGACCTTATGCCCTTTTCTCCGTTAACAATGTCCCCTTCTCTGGACTACTAGATAGTGGTGCATCTGTTAGTTGCCTCGGCAACAATGCCCACCTGCCTTTTGTTAACAACGGTTTTAAAGTTTTTTCCAAACCTACACTCGTGACAACTGCGGACAATGCTCCCCAGACAGTCATCGGTACTCTGCAATTACCAATTAAATGTAACAATAACACAGTTACAATTAACTTTCTAATAGTACCCTCTATATCCCAGAATTTCATCCTTGGCGTTGACTTCTGGAAGGCTTTTAACGTTGCTCCACAAGTATTTAATACTCTTGGCCAAAAACCTCCGGTCGCTCAAGTTGGTGAGATTCATTAAAGACTTTTCCACTATTTCGGCCCCATTAAACAAAATTACTGGTATCCGTAAAGGTATCAGCAACTTTCGTTGGTCTACTGAAGCCGAAGAAGCTTTTACGACTTTAAAAAATGCTCTTCAAACAGCCCCTGTCCTGAATTGTCCTAATTTTGAACTACCTTTTACCCTCCACACGGATGCTTCTAACGTAGGGATCGGTGGAGTCCTAACTCAGGAATTCCCCGATGGCGAACACCCGGTAGCCTATTTTTCCCGCACCTTGAATAAACACGAGAAAAATTACGGAATCACCGAAAAAGAGTTACTGGCAGTATTGGATTCTGTTCACCATTTTCGCGGTTACATAGACGGTAGCAAATTTACTGTAGTCACAGACCATAGTAGTTTGAAATGGTTGATCTCTCTAAGTAATCCCTCCGGCAGACTCGCTCGCTGGGCTTCTCGCTTGTCCCAATACACTTTCGATGTCATCCACCGTAAAGGTGCGGACAATATTGTCCCAGATGCCCTGTCAAGAATTGAACTTGCCACATTAAACATCGATACAATTGCCTCTACCCCATCCACAAAAGATGAATGGTATCTCAAAATCTATGAAGGATGCAAAAACAATCAACAAAAGTTTCCCAATTTTATTATAAAAGAAGGACAACTATATCGCAATTGTAAGGCCCCACTGTCCATCCTTGAAGATTACTCTTGGAAACTCGTTGTGCCCCTCGAAAAGAGAAAACAAGTAATCATCAACAATCATAGTGCCCCCGACTCTATACACCCAGGAACCTTCAAGACGTATAAAAAGATTTCCTTGAAGTATTACTGGCCTGGTCTTTTCAAGCAAGTTCGCAACTACATCTCCAAATGTGAAACATGTAAAGCTTACAAACATAGTACGGCACCCCCTGCCGGCCTAATGGGAAAACCCAAACGTGCTGATAGACCCCTCCAATCGTTATCTATGGACCTCGTCGGACCTTTTCCCAGGAGTTATTCTGGACACATGCATATACTCAGCATTGTGGATATCTTTACCAAATTTTGTTGGATCTTCCCCTTAAAAAGAGCCAACGCCGCCGCCATTGTCAAACTTGTGGAAAAACACATTTTCATACCCTACGGAACACCCAAAACCGTAATAGTTGACAACGGAAAACAGTTTATAGCACAAGAATTTAAAGATTTCCTTGCTAAATACGGGATTAAAGATATTTATTATAATACCTTGTACACTCCCCAAAATAACACTGTCGAAAGGTATAACCAGACTATTAACACAGCTCTGGCCATTTTGGTTGACAAAGACCAACGTAATTGGTGTAAGAATTTAGATAAAATTCAAGCTGCCATGAATAACACTGTTAACCTATCCACTGGTTACACCCCCTTCTTTTTAAAACACGGTATGGAACAGGTGGTACATGGTTCATTGCACTGGAACACGAATTTCCCCACGTCAACCACCTCCACAAGCAATCCTGCCGTTGATTACGCTCATCGTTTGGAAGAACTTACTGCCATTTATAGTGAAGTTACTGATGCCCTATTGCTGGCCCACCAAAAAAGTGCGGACAGATATAACCTACGTAGGAAACACATCACTTTTAATGTAGGCGATGTTGTCTGGAGAAGGAATAACACCCTCTCTCAAGGAGCCCTGTACTTCTCTGCCAAGCTGGCACCCCGTTTTGTCAAAGCCAAGGTTGTAAGAAAAATATCGGACTTAGTTTACTACCTGTCCGACTCCTCTGGCAAACATACTGGTAATTACCATATTAAGGACATTGTAAAGTCTGGAAGTGAGGAGACAGTTGAAACTGCCCCACCACCCCAGCAACTTTAAACTAACCCATTGTGTATTATCACAAACTATTGTAAGCTTATGAAGTCTTACCATAATTAGGCGTGTAAAGTGTCAACTACATGTCAACCTATTCGTCAAAAACGAGTTTAACCTACCTTTGTAAATAAATGTATATTAACATATTATGACCATGAAATATTATTCCTGTAATAACGTTCTTTCCCTCACGACAATCGTTTTCTCCCTTTTTACGTTTTATTTTCTCACCTGTTCTGAAACTGATCATTTTAGAATAGAGACACGTTTTCGAGTTACAATCGCCGGGAAGTCGCGAACCCGCTTTTGCTTCTCAACTTCTACACTATGCAATGTTTATGTCATGTCACCCCATTTTTCGTTTCATTTTGTTCCCTTCGTCGTGTTAGAAAGAACCACCCCACTTTTGTTTTTGTTCCTTGTAAAATAACGATTGGTAATCACTCATAAGAGTGCCATCCAAAAGAGTTCGGATTTTGTAAATTCCAAAGTGTTAAATACCGACCCTTTTTTTAAAAAAAAGAAAACCTGTCAAGTACAGCCATTAATTCTTTCTTGTCCAATTCAACGTTACCTTGAGTATGTAAAACCCTATAGTGGTCTCAAAGGCAAAAACCAAGTAGCAATTAATCACATAAGTGTCTTCTTTGTATGTATATAATTTTTTTCATTTTTTTTCAATTTTTTCCTTTCAAAAATTGATGGCGTCCTACCCAAGCTCACATTTACCAAAAATCGGATTTTGACACATCCATTTTGGGAAATTGTATTTATAAAAGAAAACCAAATGTCGGTCCTATAAAACCACATACAATAACTGGACTCGCTTCAACTAAAAGTATGTAAAACCCATTAAGGTCTGTATATTTTGGATCCAGGTAGAAATTCAAACCCACTTGTTTCGCCAGAAATGTTTATTGCAGAAGAGGAAGAAAATTATAAATCAACCTATTTATTGACTTTTAGCAGGGGAGCATTTATGGCGACATCTATTGAAAAAACTATCAACTTATTTATTAACTTCAGTCCGTTGGAAAGGCAGAGACATCTATGCAAAGCCAACAAACTCCAATTTCTAACATAAACTCCCCCCGAAAAAAAGGATTGGAGGTCATTTTTTCTGAAACAAACCCCAAAACATAAGAATAAAAATTAAGCAGCTAAATATCTACATATATGCCAAAATTAATTTGGAAGAAACAAAAATAGTAATTATTTACTATTACTGTTAATACAAAAAAAAATTGATTAACAATAAATATTTGAAATAATAGGTAACCTATTTCTAAGCATAAGTTTAAACATAAGACTACTCTAAAAACGAAATGACAATTTCAAACTAACTAAAATTATACAAATTAATTATGAGATTAAAATTATTACTTTCGTTCAAATCAAATTCATGCAATTCACTAAGCTATTCTATACTATAATTTAACAACTAAGATAATTCCAATAACCTTGTTCTAACAGAAATCATAACAATAATCAAACATAAAACAAATAATATAGACAACACAACATGGAGCGCTGGTTTCCTGGTCATCCTTCTTAAGGGTTTGTGTTTTTCTATAGTTCATTACCACATTTATAATTAGTTTCTTCAGATGTATTTGTGTAGTTTGAAATTACATATAGCCAGCAGGCTATCTCGGTTTATAAGCGTTCATTTTTAAAGTGTTTTTTTTTTTTTCTTGGTATATACGGATCTACAATCCTTTTTTTATTTTGTACATTTTTTATCAAACTCGCAAGTTTTATTGTTATCCACTTTTTTATGCACTGTTTTTACCTTTTATTTATTATTATTTCTTCCTTATCTTCTTTTAATTTATTATTATTATTTTTTATTTTTATTTATGATAATACACAAAAATTTTATATTGTTTTTATCACGAAACTTTTTATATTGTTTTGCACAAAACCTTTTTTTATTTTGCGCTTACTCAGAGTCTGGTCCGTTGGGTGGGGGTGTCGACATTTTCAACTCCTCGTTGTCATCTATTGGCAACAGACAGATCTTTGATATGGCCCTCTGGATGATGCCTTTCGACGTGATGATGGTCGCCACGCGAACTCTTCCATCAGCGCCAGGATGAACGGCGCTCACACGTCCCAGCCTCCAGTAGCAAGAAGGGACGTTGTCCTCCTTTATTACGACCATGTCGCCAGACCGCATCTGCCTTTGATTCCTATTGGTCCATTTGCTTCTGGTTTGAAGTTCTGCTAAGTACTCCTTCCGCCACCTCGACCAGAAAAATTGTACAATCTGGATTAGTTTTTGGTAATTGTTTAATCGATTGAATGTGATATGTTCCAAATTTTGTTCTGGAATCGCCGCCAAACTAGTTCCTATTAGAAAGTGACCGGGAGTCAAGGGATTAAGGTCATAAGGATCATTTGATAAGGGAGACAGTGGCCTGGAGTTTAAGCAAGATTCAATTTGACACAACACCGTATTAATCTCTTCATAAGTTAATGAAGCGATACTGGTTATTCTTTTTAAGTGATGCTTAACTGACTTTATCCCAGCCTCCCAGAGCCCCCCAAAGTTCGGCGCACGAGCTGGTATAAATTGCCATTGTATTCCTAATGTGGATAAATAATTATCAATTTTATCATTAGACATATTTAAAAAATTATAAATTTCTCTTAGTTCATTATTAGCCGCTTTAAAATTGGTTGCATTGTCCGAGAACATTTTGCTTGGTCTACCACGACGCGAGATAAACCGTTTCAAAGAGTTTAAAAAACTCTCTGCGCTCAAGGACAGCACAGCTTCTAAGTGCACGGCTTTAGTGACCATGCATACGAATAAGCAAATATATGATTTAACGCTATGTGATTTTCTGTGAATACCCGACTTTATTAATATTGGTCCACAGTAGTCCACTCCTGTTATCTAAAATGGCCTACATTCAGTTATTCTTTCAGCTGGCAGGTCGGCCATCAACTGCTGTTCGGATTTGGGATTACATCTATAACAAATTATACATTTTTTTATTATTTTTTTTACAATATTCCTTCCCTTAATCGGCCAAAATTTCATTCTAATCAACGCCAATAATGACTGCGTTCCCGAGTGTAAGTTCAAGTAATGATAGTGTTTTACAATTAACTCTGTTAATTTATGATGCGAAGGTAACAAAATTGGGTGCTGCTGGCCTTCGGTTACCATTTTACCTTTGGAGAGCCTTCCCCCCAAACGAATTAGATCCCTTTCAATAAAAGGATCTAATGACTTTAGTGCACTATTCCTAGGTATATTACTTCCATTATTTAAAGCTCGAATTTCGTCTCTGAAACAGTATGATTGCGCCCGAGATATTAATTTGTTTACTGAATTTTCCAACTCACTAACTGTCAATTTACTATAGCGGCGCTGCGAAGGGTTTCTACAATTAAAAATAAATCTATTAATGTATGCTGTTACTCTCTGTAATTTGGAAAAATTGGAATATCTATCAAAAATGTCCCAGTCCTGTTTCACAGCAGACAACAGTGCCGAGCTTGTTTTGATCTCTGGTGGATCAATACAAAATGAGTTGGAATTTGGCCAGCACGCTGAATCCAACGTCAGCCAATCTGGACCATGCCACCAAATGCTGGAAATTAATAACTGTGAAACGCCGATTCCTCTGGAAAGCACGTCTGCTGCATTGTCTTCTGACCGTACATGGTTCCATTGCTCCGGCTGACTGGTTTCCTGGATTTCCGCCACTCTATTAGCAACGAAAGTGTTCCATCTTACCGGCTGATCCCTGATCCAGCACAGTACTATTTGGGAATCACACCAGTATGTAGTAGGTATATCCGGAGTACATAGAGCATCTTTAATGTAATTCACTAGTCTTGTCAGTAATACGGCTCCACATAATTCTAACTTGGGTAGAGAAACACTTTTCAAAGGCGCTACCCGTGATTTGGACATTATCAAATTGGAGTACTTCTTACCCAATTTGTCAGTAGACACCATATAAACACAGGACGAATATGCCTTTTCTGAGGCGTCACAAAATCCATGTAGCTGTAAATTTACATGATCTTGACATATTATCTTTCTACCTATTCTTAAATTATTTAATTGAGGCAGTTCATTCACATATGCTTCCCATGTCTTCAACATATCATATGGAATAGGCTCATCCCATTGAAGCCTTGCCTGCCACAATTTTTGCATCAATAATTTAGCAATAACAGTAACAGGACCTATTAATCCTAACGGGTCAAATATGGACGCAATGCATGACAGTATTTGTCGTTTGCTATTAATTGGATTTTTTAATAACTTCACTGTGTATAGGAAATTATCCTGCTGATTGTTCCAAGACAGGCCTAATATTTTGTTGTCATTTGAATCTGTACTAATAATCATATCTGACATGTTTTCTTCCTTCGAACATAACGAGGGCAAATTCGACCGCCATTTCCTTAAGTTCATGCCAGCGGATTCCATGATGGATATTAGTTGTTCTTTAATTATTAAACAGTTTTCTTCAGTTTCATCTCCAGTAATTAAATCATCCACATAAAAATTATTCTTTATAATCTGACTGACCTTGTGGTTTGATGATATATTTTCATTTCCCAGCTGCTGGAGGCATCTAGTTGCTAAAAATGATGACGGCCCCAGACCGTAGGTAACGGTGTTAAGTCGATAATGCTGAATTTCCTCCTCCGGGAAATTTTTCCATACTATTCGCTGTAGATCTCTGTCTTCGGGTCGCACCAATATTTGCCTGTACATTTTCTCAATGTCGGCTGTTATCGCGTACTGGTGTTTTCTGAAACATATCAATTGTGCGGCTAAATCTTTCTGTAAAACAGGTCCTATCATGAGAGCATCGTTTAACGATATACCATTGGATGATTTTGCTGAACCGTCAAATACCACTCGAGTCTTAGTGGTAGTGCTCGATTCTTTCAATACTGCATGATGTGGCAAATAAAAATAACAATCTTCATTAGAAGGTGCTTCGCACTGGGTCATGTGACCCAAGTCTATATATTCCTGCATGAATTCTTTATATTTTTTCATCAGGTCAGGATTTGAAGAAAATTTCCTTTGCAAATTGCAAAGTCTTTTTTCCGCCATGGGCAGCGTTTCTCCCAACTGTTTAACACAGGGGCGCTGTGGTAAGCTTACCATGAAACGACCATTGTCATTCCTTTTATAAGTGTCCTTGAAAATCTCCTCGCACGCTCGCTCCTCATGGCTCCGGTGCTTCACCGGTTGGAATTCTTCTAATTTCCAGAAGTTTTCAATCTGTTTATGGATTATATTTAATGATAGTTGACAAGATTTTACTGGCCTTTTTATTTTTGTTGTGACGATGGGTCCTGACACCAGCCATCCGAATTCAGTTCTCTGTAATATGGGTCCTGAGTCTCCATTTCGAAGTTGATCTTGCTTCATAATTTCCCAAAAGATTTCCGCTCCGAGTAGCATATCTATGGAGCTTGTTTCATAGAAGGCAGGATCCGCTAACTGAAGACCATCAGGTATGTTGGCATCCTTTCTCTGAAAGGAAATTTGCGGCAGATGACTTGTTACTTCTTTCAAAACGAGACATTCTATGTCTCTTTCATACGGTGAATAGTTCGAGAAAATTCTTAAATTTATGCTATTTTTAATATTCAATATTTTGTTTTGGATTCCGGTAATCGGTATGTTTGCCCTTTTGGGTTTTAATTGCAACCTTGTTGCAAATTCTTCTGTTATAAAATTGGACTGAGAACCACTATCCAATAAAACTCTAGCCTTAATCAAATTTCCGTTATTATTCAACACTTTAATAACGGCGGTAGATAACAAAACAAAACTATTAGATATTTTCGTAGAGTGATTTGTAACTAAAGGTTCATTATTTGATGTTGATGGTGAATCCTTATCCTGAGACTTCGAATTATCTGTTTCCTTTTTTAAATGCAACAAAGTATTGTGCGAGTTATTTTCGCATATACGACAATTGTATTTACTTTTACATTCTTTTAGCTTATGACCCAAGCACAAACATTTCAAACACGCATTTACTTGACGTATCTTTATAATTCTATCCTTAGTATTTAATATTAAAAATTTTTTACAATTATAAACCTTATGATCGCCTTTGCAAATAATACATTTTGTCATTTGAGGCGTTAAAATCATAGCCTCTTTTCGGTATTTGAAAGGAAAAGTTTTATTTTGATTAAATTTTCCTTCAGTAATTCCAGCAAATTCTAAAATCTGAACTCGATCTGATAAATATTTTATAAACTCTTTATATGTGGGTAGATTTTCTTTTGTGGCAAATACTTCCCAATGATGTCGAGTTTCACTATCTAGTTTTCGCGACAATAAATATATTAACATGATATCCCAATTTTCGGTGGGTATATTTAACTTAATTAACGATTTTAAATGTAATTCGGATTCATCGATAAGATTCCTTAATGCTACGGAATTTTCAAATTTTATTTCAGGCAATTTGAATAATGCTTCAACGTGCTTATGTATAATAATTTTTATATTTTGATAGCGAGAAGTTAACATTTCCCATGCAGTATGATAGTTCTCCTGGTTATTTGGAAGTGAGGTTAATAATTTAGCTGCGTCACCTTCGAGGCATGATCGCAGATAATACAATTTTTGAATAACTTCTAAAGATGGATTATTATCAACTAAAGCAACAAAAGTATCCCGAAAATTCAACCATTTTTCGTAACTCCCATTAAATTTTGGCAACTCAAGTATAGGCAAACGTATGTTATGTGATGTTGTATTCTGAACTTTATTTAACAATTTATCTTTAGCCTTAGCAACAAGATTATAATATAAATTTTCAAATGCTTGCCTTTCTGTTTTGGTTAATTCTTCCGGCGAAATTGCTTCTATGTTATCTTGTAATGAGTCGAAAGTGTCTAAAATTGGTTCAAGTTTCTTCAATCTGACTTCAATTTCAGATTGCGACAAATTATCACCGTTTATATATTCATTGAACCTAGTTAATTTCGCCTTGCAAATTCCACGCTGGTTAATCAAAGTTTTGAGATCCATTTTTAAATATCAAGAAAGGAGGTATTCACAGAACGTATTGTCAAATGATAATCACTTGTAATCAATCACTACACGTGCACTGTCCTTGATCACAGAACTTTACTAATTAACCGATAAACAATGAATTTTATCTGAATTTTATAAATGCAACAGCTCGATGGCTGTCAAAAAGAAAACAATTTGACACTATTGTTATTCTCTCCACAATCTCCACCGCGCATGCGTCAGCTTGCTTCGCGGCTGGGTTGGTGTTTTTACCGACTCGCGGTAACTTTCGAAATTTAAACTAACGGATTTTCAAATATAACCGCTCGTAATAAATCTTTTAAGAAATTTAAAATACTTGCTTTGTATTCTAACTTCTTTTTATATTGTTGTAACAATTATTATTGCTTACTACAATTTCGATGATGGGTATGAAATCAATTCAAACAACACTTGGTAACAATCAGCCCGATTCAATTTTAAAACAAACAAAGAAATACGGCTGTGTAATAAATCATGCTCTCCTGCCTGGGAAAATAAGGTAGGTATATGGGATATGGTCACTTGCCCGTTTTTCTGAAGATCCCCTCTGATGTTGGATGTTGAAGATGTTTGCTGGTTCTTTTATCATCCGCGATTCAATCGATAATACGGATCCGGCTCGAAGGACCAATGTATATTTTGGATCCAGGTAGAAATTCAAACCCACTTGTTTCGCCAGAAATGTTTATTGCAGAAGAGGAAGAAAATTATAAATCAACCTATTTATTGACTTTTAGCAGGGGAGCATTTATGGCGACATCTATTGAAAAAACTATCAACTTATTTATTAACTTCAGTCCGTTGGAAAGGCAGAGACATCTATGCAAAGCCAACAAACTCCAATTTCTAACAAGGTCTTTTATTGTATGACGAGATCTCGATTTCTTTTCTCTACTGTTACGTCACGTATGTCTCGTACCTCACGTTTCAACCCTACGGGACAGGTTAGTAAAACCTTACGGTTATCCTGATCTTCGAACGCAAATAATTATATCACAACGTAAATCAACAGGACTTTGTTCGATCATCGTTGCATAATATAAACACCCAACCTTTGTCTCACCATTTAACCAAGTGTTTGCAACCCAATTGCACGCTACAATGAACAGTATGTAAAGCCATTATGGGCCTGTTCTCACCCATCGCACGATGTAAGTAGAAATACCTTCTACCATCATCTTGCACCTTGTAACACATGAAGTAACATTAAAATTGTTTATCTTCTCTATTGTTCCATCGTACGCCTCTCCAGGCTACGGAGTTAGTCAATCTAACAAATCTTTGCAAACAGTATCAAATGATACTGCTAGCTTTTGTTGAATTATATTTAAATGTAAAATTTGTCACGCGATAGGAGAGATCCTTAAAAAATCCACCACTACACGAGAAGTTCGTTACAATTACTTAACACTTATAACCATGTGTTATAATTTGGTCGTGTGACATTAATTTGCCATGAGTACCGCCTTTGTGTATAATTTGGTCGTGTGACATTAACTTGCCATGAGTACCGCCTTTGTGTATAATTTGGTCGTGTGACATTAACTTGCCATGAGTACCGCCCTTGTGTATAATCTGGTCGTGTGTCATTAACATGTCATGAGAACCGCCTTTGTGTATAATTGTGTACAACCCTGTACACGAGACGTGGAGACGTAATAATAATACTTACCGTGATTCGTGTGAACGACATAATATCGACATCGTCATCTCCTTTAAGGAACTGTTTTTTACACTCTTTGACTTCTGTCTATAATTGAGTTGTACCTTGCATATACTGCATACTCGTACACTATACGTGAAGACGTTACAATACTCACCATGAATCGTGCGAACGAAATAATATCAAACCTTTATATGTGAACTACGTAAGTATTTCACAGAAACCTCTTTGTTCAACGCCAATGCCCGTGGACTTCCTGTTTTTGCTGCTTTCCAAAAAGAAAAGAAGCCCAGGAATATCTACTATCCCAAAAGGACTAGTTTTCAGCTTCACTGTCAATTATGGGGCATAGTGCCGCAGGAGTTAATCGATGGGCACAAAACCACTAAACTCGTCGTCTGGGAAACGAATAAGAAGAATCCCAGGTTTGTGAAATTGGAACTAGGGTCTGTCTTTTCTCACAATCATGTAGAAGTTTAAAACGACCCCTAATCTTTTGCCAAATACACGCAAAAGATTAGCCTCTTTAGTACAATGTGTATTCAAATACTGTTTAAAATTAATCCACTTTATTAAAATGTAAAGAGTCAGGAAATCTGCTGGTTGAATATGTTTCACTCTCACATAGAGGTTGAATTGGAAATTAGTCCAGTCTCTAGCAAATTTCGTAACTCAATTCCCGTCCTTTTTCCTCCCACTCCCTACCCCCATGCCCTCAGGCATATATATGAAGTGGAAAATCTGTTGTCGACCATATTTCGCCCTCACTTCGAGTTCGAATCGGTAATTGTTCCGGTCACCAACAGGCTTCCTACCTCACCTTTCACGTATGTTGTCATTTTTTTTCTCTCCTCAACAAAACACATTCATGAATTTTGAATATGTATGATACGCACTTGGCGTATCGTCTGTCTTTTCTGACAACCTTTATTCATGAATTAGTTTCCCTGCTGTTGCCGTGACTCGTTCACGAATTTTTTGTCTTGTTCTTTGAAATCCTACGAAAATGTTACCACCTGTATGTTAACATAGGCCAAAGAAGGCCGGTTGTTTTTTCAACCAAGACAGTTTGTCATTCGGCAAACGCCAAGTCATCCTAATAAAGGATAATGTTTATGTAATCAAAACTAGTTAGGAACCTCTCTCTACCTCTCTCTCACACTCTTCGTCACTCTCTGGACCGGCAGCTAAACCTCGTTTGTTTATTTTTTCTGGACACATTTTGTTTCTCTCCAAACTTTTCTTCATTGGTCCCTAGGCAGGTAAACTTCAAGAAATTTGCTTTAATAATAATTCCCCCCGGATTTAAAAAGAAGCCCAGGCGGATGCCATCTCCGGCAGCCAAGCTGAGCCTCACCTCCTAGCAGCCTGCGCTGTGGTTACAAAGGCCCCTCGACTACTACTCGCTACACACTTGTTCCATCTTGTTCCATCTTGTTCCTGAAAGCACAGACAATACCACTCATATGTATGACGTTTGTCACACCACTGCAAGCCGAGTTGTCCCACTATACTTTATGACACTCTGAACTACCTTTCGGACACGCTAGTCCCGGAGTTCAAATTTCTTGCCCTCAATGCCAATGCCAGTTATACCGTCTCTTGCTCTGTCATGCAGTGACACATACCAGGTCATGGGTGAAACATAATTACCCTTTGCCCCTCCAGTAAACACAAACTGCGCATCTCTAAAAAGTTATCCTGAGCTACATTATGCTCCGACAACCAACACATACGATCCGTGCCCACCATAATAGCACATAGGACTCGTACTGGCATAACTACGGAACCTGGACTACTCTCTCCAATGACCACTGTAACCATAGCCGCAGCCCCGCAAACCACAGCCCCACTTCGCAAACATCAACGCCCACAACGAAGCAAAGTGTTCTTTCCAAGGCCTAAGTGTACTCCTGAGTGTTATCTCAATGGGTCAGATTACAGTGATAATGTAATCTTTTAGAGTCAGTGAAATCTCGTTTCCTTCGCAACTCTTCGAAACCAAAAAACCAACGCAACGCAAACTTAGCTTCCAGACCAATGAAACCCTAGAATCACACCTTAACATTCCGTCTTTTGTTTTTTTCAATTGTATAATGTTGTCTATTGTTTTTTCAATTGCATAACCATGCCTTTTTGTCTTTCAATTGTATAATGTTGTCTTTTGTCTTTCAATTGCATAACCATGTCTTTTGTTTTCTAATTGCATAATTTTACTTGTTGTTTCCACACCTGCTCTCTCCCCAAAATTATTTGCTCCAAACATGCTATGTACCCTTCCTCATTTCTCCCCACAAATATTGTTACCTAGCCTATGGCATAAGCTAGTCATTATGTTTTAGCTAGGCATCTCTCTGGCCATCCAAGTCTCTCAAACTAAGGGCAACTCTTGTTTTGTCAAAAAAAAAAAAACCCCAAGGGAGGCACATAGAGGATCTTTTAACCCTGATGCTCCATTACCACGTCGCCCTTTTTACGAGCGCGGGGGGAGGTGTCATATAACAGATTTTAGGCGCAAAGACCCTACAGTTGCCAACTTGAGTAGCGGGAATTATCAGGCTAGTTGCTGGGTCAAACGTAACGCGCAAAAGATCCGCTACAGTTCCCCCCACCCCCGGCGACCGAGCTCCTCGTTCCTCCTTCTTACGCGCCGACCTCTGACCTAGCTGGACGTGTGTTCGTTTCGGCGCCCGCGTTCCAATTCGCACCGCTCGGTCGAGAAGCCAAATGTACGACAATGTCGCGCTTTGAACATCGACAGGCTGGCACCGTTTGTTTGAAACACGGCGCACCGTCCTGCAATCAACAGGATACCCCGACAACACCATGCTGTGAGTCTCTTACATTTCCTATTACCCTTGAATGTGTCCGCTAATAACCTAAATTCGTCCACGCTGCCTGTCGGTCTAGAGAGCTGTTAATTATTTCCCAGAGAGAGATTAGGGAACCCTTTGATGATAATTCTAGTTAGGATGTAACAACCTGTATTCTATTGTCATTCACCCATGTAATGTCCATTTTGCCGCTCAAATACAATGTTGATTTATAAAAACCTAACCTCTTTCATTTGGGGATAGCGGTTGTATGGGAGTGTTTTGTGTAGACGGTGGGATATGGATTCTTGAGCCTCGCGCTGACCCCGAACCCTGACTATGAGAGAGACGTCTCACGCCCCCGCTTCTGAGCTGGCCGAGGGAAAGTCAGGGCCCCCCCCAGGTCCGACGCGCGACAAATGATATAATAACAAAATTTGAAAAGAACTTTCACAGAACCCGTAAATGAACGTTGAAATTTGATGAATTGTTCAAATTCTCCGAAACAACCCGTCCTTAGTTAAAGGTGATGAGATCTAGCAATCACCTTTTAAAATATTTGTATTACCAAATGTCGATGATATATTTAAGCAAGCTTCCATTATCAAAATGTGTAACGAAAATATAAATTTATTAAACCTAATTTTAAACACACAAACACAAAACCATTATATTTACCAAGCAATAAAAACATTTAACAGTCTCTCTTTTGAATTGCGCTGTGTTATCAAACAATCAGAACAGATAAATTAAATAAAAATATTGAGTGTAAAAAAAAATATACAAAACATATTAAAACATACGTGGCTTGCTTATAAGGGACAAGAGTTCCTCTTTTCTGATAAGATATACATGACCAACAGTGACGACAAATAAATAAAAAAAAAGTGGGTGTGTCAAGCCTACGCAAGACAGAAGTGAAACTTCTAGTATTCTTCTCTCTTATTATTAGGGCTTTTTTATACTAATTTTCATATATTTATTGGCAGGTAGAGTAGAAATTAATATTGTTTAGCGTTTGCCAACGACCATACCATGTTGAACACACCGGTTCTCGTCCGATCACCGAAGTTAAGCAACATTGGGCGCGGTCAGTACTTGGATGGGTGACCGCTTGGGAACACCGCGTGCCGTTGGCCCATTTTTTATGGTAATTTCATGTTTTTTTTTATTTTTTTATCGTTACTATCATTAATAATATCATAAAATTCTTTAACTTTTCAAGTATGCTACAGGCCTAAAATATTACTTAGTGGATTGATATTATGGTCAACCATTGAAAAAAAAAATTCCTGCAAAGTTATGGATGTAATTACGATCTTTTTCAAGCGCGTATGTAATGATTATTTTTATCAACGTCGCACACACCTTGCTAATGTTTTCAGTATTATTAGGGCTTTTTTATACTAATTTTCATATATTTATTGGCAGGTAGAGTAGAAATTAATATTGTTTAGCGTTTGCCAACGACCATACCATGTTGAACACACCGGTTCTCGTCCGATCACCGAAGTTAAGCAACATTGGGCGCGGTCAGTACTTGGATGGGTGACCGCTTGGGAACACCGCGTGCCGTTGGCCCATTTTTTATGGTAATTTCATGTTTTTTTTTATTTTTTTATCGTTACTATCATTAATAATATCATAAAATTCTTTAACTTTTCAAGTATGCTACAGGCCTAAAATATTACTTAGTGGATTGATATTATGGTCAACCATTGAAAAAAAAAATTCCTGCAAAGTTATGGATGTAATTACGATCTTTTTCAAGCGCGTATGTAATGATTATTTTTATCAACGTCGCACACACCTTGCTAATGTTTTCAGTATTATTAGGGCTTTTTTATACTAATTTTCATATATTTATTGGCAGGTAGAATAGAAATTAATATTGTTTAGCGTTTGCCAACGACCATACCATGTTGAACACACCGGTTCTCGTCCGATCACCGAAGTTAAGCAACATTGGGCGCGGTCAGTACTTGGATGGGTGACCGCTTGGGAACACCGCGTGCCGTTGGCCCATTTTTTATGGTAATTTTATGTTTTTTTTAATTTTTTTATCGTTAACATCATAAAAAATTTTATATCATTCTTTAACTTTTCAAGTATGCTACAGGCCTAAAATATTACTTAGTGGATTGATATTATGGTCAACCATTGAAAAAAAAAAAGGCGTTAAAAACAAAAAAATTATGTGCGATGGCCGAGAATCGAACTCGGATCAACTGCTTGGAAAGCAACTACGCTGACCATTACACCACCAACGCCAGTTGTCGAGATGAGCTAAGAAGCATTTATATTTTACTTCAAAACTTTGACTAGATCAAATGAACTTTAATCGGTCCCGCATTTTCGTTTCGGTCATGAGTTGGTTTTACTCCGGTACTCGAAATTGCATGACGCGGGTAAAGAAGTTTCACTTCAACATTTTGTAAAATATACATGTATCTGACGGCCGGCATAGTCCAGTGGTAACGCATTGGACTGCCATTCCGAAGGTCGCGGGTTCGAACCCGGCGTGCGCAAATAAATTTTATTTGATTAATTTGTGTTATTTCACAATTAATTAATTAAAATAATATATAGTATATTTGCGGCACGTTCCAGAGTGGAAGATACTACCAGTATCGCCCTGGTGTAAGACCACCATTCAGAATTGAAACGTTGCTCCAAATGGCTTTAGCCGTGTTTAGTGACTAGATCTGAATAGCCAGGTACTTCCCCACCTCCCTCTTTCCCTTCCCCACTTACCTTCAGCCTCACAACATCCCCCAATTGGGGATGCCATAGTCTCACTGGCTCCAGACGGGAGCAGTTGGGACTCTTGTGCGGTATTCACTATAAATTTTTTTAAAAAAATGTGTACTGCAACCCATATTCTTTAAATCATAATAGAATATGTATTAATAAATACATATTAAAAATAGAAAAGGTTAAAATTAAATGATTATTTTTGAGTTGTAACTATTTTAATAGTTCCTTAAGTATTTATTTTATACTCTTGTTATAATATCTCACTTGTGAATATATAAATTTCTTATTAAATACTGTAAAAATAAATACACTTGAAGATAAATGATTAAACCTTTTTATTAAAATAATAAACTTTAAGTTGGATTGTTGCAAACTTTGGCAACTCATAAACCTACATATACCCACAATAACAACACGACAAAATACACTATTCTACTGCAACATACCCAAACGCAACTATATTTGCCATTTCCCTAGGCAGCGGCTTCACACTTGGGAAACCAATACTTGGTGATATTGACTTATTTAATATTAACTGTGCGAATTCGGTCGATCACATCAAATATGTATTCCAACATTACAAACCTTCTGTTATATTTTTGTTAATCTATTATTTGATCACTGTATTTTTATTTATTTTTGTTGTATTTCTTTTATGTTTCAATATTATCTGTCATCTTAAAGTTGTACTAACTACACGTAAAAGCCCTCTGTGCGTTAAATAAAATAATATATTAAATTATATTAAGCAATAATTAGTCGCCTGTATTAATAAATACAAATTGAAAATATCTCCCGAGTAAAAATAAATGCCGCCGACGGGAATTGAACCCGCGCCTTCTGATGTCCGATCAGACGCTCTGAACCACTGAGCTACGTCAGCTTATTTCCGACCCAAATAATTCAATCTGTACTAGTGCTTCTCTCAACAATTACTGAAAGCTATATTTTTTACACCTGTAAACAACCAAAATTTTGTAGGAAAGGCTTTGTTAGTGCTAAATTTCCCACTAGATGGCGTCGAGACATATTATATCTACATTTGTTGGTGAAATATTTTGACTTGTCAAATATTCTTTTTTTATGATAAACTAATATTTCAACAGCATTTATTTTTACTCGGGAGATTTGTATTGACATTATAGGCGACTAATTATTGCTTATAATAATTTATTATGCTTTGTGCCATGCATAAAAACCTTGAATTTCAAACATTAGTTTATCATTAAAAAAATATTTATATATTTGTAAATGTTAAAATTGTGCAACAAAATATTTTTGCTGTGTTTAAAGAAGTAATTTAAAAAATATTTAAACATGCGTATTTATCCACAGGAATCAAAAAAACTGTGTACAACAAGTGTACATAAATGTAAGCGTTAACATCATCAGCCTTACCATGAAATCATAAAACTGATTTAAATCACTACTGATAAAAACATTACTTAGATGGTTTTGATAAGCGAAAACATACTTTTAATTACTAGGCAGTCTTTTTGCAGTTGAGATATTCGACACAATATCGAAGATTGTCCAAAATTGATGAAAAGAAAGTGGCTGTCAGGTACTTAAGGAGGTGATTAAGTCAGAACTTTTTAAATATCTTTCGGCGATGTTTTTGAAATGATTAAGAACCATCCTACAAGGGTAGGCAATGTAATTTACTTTTGAAACAACTCTCCATACCAAAGGTAATTATTTAAAATTAAACACCTACAAATTGGGCCCTGTAACAAAGTTATATTTCTTGGCTCGGAGGCAGAATCAGGAAACCGATAAATGATCAAAAATAATTGTATGAAAATTCACCACCTAATAGTTACGATATCATCGTCACATCTCTGGACTTGCTTAGCGCCAGCCACCAACAACTGGACAGCTGCCGAAATTATTTTATTTTAATTCTTTTTGGTTTTACGACCAGCTGGCTTTTACACGGATTTTAACCGTTTGAGTGCCAAAAAATTCATACAGTTGCTTGTAAAATGCCACCACAAAAACATTATTTTTTATGAAACTATATATTTTTTTAAAAACCCATAAATTCTTTGAATTTTCAAGGATTTCGATGATTTTTTCGGTGTTTTATTAAAGAATATTGGTTTAGAATCACGCGGAGGAGGATCCCGAAGTCCAGGCGTTTCGAAAAAATGAGAATCAGAACACGACTGACGCAATCGACGGAAATCGACGATCGGCAATCTTCGTTAAAACACGAATCGACGAAAATCGAAGATTGGCACCCGAACGGTTAAGTACAGAATATACCTGGTGAGCTATCGAAAAATAATGGAACGGATATCTAGAATAACACTTATTAAAAAAAATTGTTGTTACTGATAATTTAGTTTTTTAATTTTTTTTTAATGTGAATACAGCACACGAGTCCTAACTGCTTCCAATCACCCGGAGCCAGTGGAACTACGGCATGTTATGAGGAAGTTAGGGAAGAAAATGGGGAAGAGATACACCTTTAGGCCCAGTTGTTTCATGCCCGTCATACAGTTGGCCAAAAACGCCTTTTTAATTTCAAATCATTTGCCACATTAAATGTATTGTAACGACCAGTTAACCAACCTTCAGCATTGGTTCGAATTTAGGAGGCTATTATCATTGACGTATAATCAAACAACTCAACAAAAATTAAACAGAAAAACGCATATTTTCGAAAATCATTCTTAAAATTGTAAATTTGCTCCCCGTTTAAGAAATTTTGGCATTTTCAAGTTATAAAGCAACTCACCTTTCTTCGCAGCCTGCGAAGCTGTACGTCATAAGGAAATTATCAACTGTTAAACAGGGACAACATAATGCCAATAAGCGGTAGTAAACGAGATCGAAGCCTTCGATAAACCTTTCCACCGATAACTAGGCACATAAAGCCTTCTGCAGAGTGGTCCGATTTCGGCTCCAACAAGATAAATTATTTCGCACAACTGACCCTTCAACCAAAATCGCGTACGCTCCAATCGCACTCTCCCAACGATTACATAAGCGGCTACCGTTTGGAATGGGAGTTTGCAAAGGTGAAATTTGAAATCGATTTTTTTGTCGTTGAGTTAAGGCTTTTTGGGTCCTTGAGTTTAAAGCTTTTTGGATAATGGCGGACAACGAGGTGTCGTGAGCCTTGTTAAAAGCACCATTAGTCAAATTAGGGGTGTAATTATCGGTTGATTTTGCGAAGCCTTTGCGGCGTGAATATCTGAAATCGTTTGCATCTTTTTATGTCGCTTTGGCACTAACAAGAACGGATTTATTGGCCTGAGATTGGGCAGGGTATGTAGTGTACAGAGTGTATCAAGCGGGTACGTAATGCGTTGCATCGACCGGGTTCGTGTCCGTCTCGTATCCGAGAAGTAATTAGAACGGAGGCGTTTTATTTGCGCAAAAACTGCATTCGTTTAGCGCGGCTTTGTAATACGTATTTTTAATGGAAGTTATTTGCATGAATTGATGCAACGAATAACTGTCCTGAACGACCCTTGAATTAAATTTAAATGAAATGGCTTTTTGAACAGAAGTTATTTATCGAAGTCAGATTGGAACTGTTTTTGTGAATCAATAGAAAGGGATTTTATTTTAACAAATGAAAAACGTCATGCCTCCATTTTCAATAGACTAAAAGCTAAACAACTATATTCTAAAACATGTCAAAAGCATATCCAACAAGCAACTAAAAATACAAAATTTGGACAAAAAGTTTCCTACACTATGGTACTAAACTCTAGAACAAAATTCCAATCTCATTCAAAACTCACAATAATATTATAAAATTTACGTATTAAAAAACTGAATACAAAACATAAGGAGATCAGAAATAGATAATTCACTGACAATAAATACAGACTCAAACAGAAACCACCACTGAACAAAAAAACGCCATGTAATATATTTTTTATTATTTCAGAAGAAACGCCATCAATATATTTATAATAACTTCATATTATCCATACTACAAAATTTTAAGTTAATGAAATCCTCAGCACGGGAGATCAGTTGGATATCATTGACTGAAAAATATTATTATTATTAAATAATATTATTATTAGATCTTTAGTTTTTGGAATAAAACTTTATTGAGTAAAACCCCAAATTGTAATATTTAATTATTGAAGATAATATTAGCAATTTCTAAACGAAAATCTGAAACAGAAAAATCAGAAAAGGATACGGTCACATCTAGGACTCGAACCCAGGACCCTTGTACAACATTGTCTTCATTTTCTTTATGTAGTTCTTTAAATAAATTTCTTTAAATGTGATCGAAGGGGATAGGGTCCCATTAGCTCAGTGGTAGAGCGGTGCCCAGGCAAGGCAAGAGTACTGGCTTCGAGTCCTAGATGTGACCGTATCCTTTTCTGATTTTTCTGTTTCAGATTTTCGTTTAGAAATTGCTAATATTGTCGTCAAAAATTAAAAAATAACTCTGCCCACACACCTTGCTTCTAGTGTTCAAAGCAGTTACTAACCAACAAAAAATGGCAGTTTAAAATCAATTGTAACTATTGTTTGATACTTTTCGCTCTCTTTTGGGATAGGCTATGCTTCTAACGCAAGACAGTACGGATATAATGGGGAGCAGCAACGAGAGTTTACGATAGCAAGTCATAATAAATCTTAATTTAGTTCAAAATTTTAACAACATTCCATTGTCAAATTACTCAACAAAAAGACATTTACGTACCTGAATCATTGCTAAGCAATTCTTTAAGTCTAGGATCTATTCGTGCTATACTGTAAAATTAAAAAAAATCTATTGTAGACTAACCTCAAACGAGGGACGTGTTATTCCCAGATTTCTAAATAAATAAAGAATGTTAGAATATAATTTCAATTTATAACTCAATAAAAAAGTTGTGAACTAATTTTCAAAAGGAGATGCATGCTGAAAAAAATTATTATGTGAACAAAAACTTTTTATACTGAAATTTTTTTGCTTTCTGATTTTCTTTATACTTTTTGAATCTTTATTAGTTTTTCAGTTGTATCAATTTTATTTACTATGAATATCGTACTTCTGTTATTTAAAATAATAATATAAGTGCATTATTATTACTTTTGACAAACTGCTGTCTAGCAGTTTAAAATGACTTCATTATAATTATGTAATTTAGTTAGTTAGTTAGGGTTTTTCAAAGGATTTAAGACACATCAGTTAAAGCTAGTGGAATACAGCATAATCTGCTCAGAACAGATCTGTGACCGCATAGCTGATAGGGGTGAGCCACGGGAGACGACAGGTGATAATGATTTCAATCTGGGCATATGTGCGGGGCATCCGCATCCCGCCTGACAGTAACAACAGTAATAAGCTTCTCTAACTAGTTATCTACAAATTAACTCACCTGTGCTTTTAAACTTGACCAATCTAAGATTATGAATACACATTTGTAATATGTGTTTGTAGAGGTATTGTTGAGTATGCTTAGAGAGGATAGGAAGGAAGGATATCTACATATTATAGAACGAAATTATCTAGCCTCAACCAACAGTCAATGGATCCACAGTTCTCTAAGTCATTAGAACGAAAATTACTAGAGTGGTGCCGTGACCAAGAGAGTGATGTTTTTTAATCCACGCGTCAACGGACCCACAGCCGTCAAGGCCTATTGAATTGAAAATTACTACAGTGACGCCTTGACCCGGGGAGTGATGTTGTATAATTCTAGAGTCAATTGACCCACAACACTTAAGAAAATTACTACAGTGGTCCCGTGGACCAAGAGAGTGGTGTTATCTAATCCCTGAGTCAATGGACCCACAGCCCTCAAGGTCAACGAAACGAAAATTACTACAGTGCTGCCGTGACCAGGAGGACGCGATGATGCTGCCAAACTTCCAATAAAAAGGTCCGCAGAGTGAAAATTATTACACCCTGAACTCATAGAATTTCCCGCTCTGCCTCAAAGATTTTAATGATGATACATTTCTTTGAATCCGGTTTCAATCCTAAGATGAAAGAATAAAAATACAAGGTAAAACATCTGGAAGATAAAATATGTTTACAATAAAAGGTATCAATTTGTTTTAGACCACTTTATACCACCTTACCACCTTAAGTGGTCTAAAACAAAATTACATTATACCACCTACCACCTTAAGTGGTCTAAAACTAATTGTTGTCTTTTATTGTAAATTATGACGAGCCACAAAGTAAATGCTTATTACAAATATATGAAATATGTGTTTTTTATAATTCGTATTTGAAACGTCTTGATAGCGGAAGGTCACAGAGTTCCAATAATTCTGGAGTAAACCTTTTTACTGTACACGATGCAACCAAATTGTACATTTTATAGTGTAAGCCCGTGAAAAATCACGGATTGTCTAAATTCTCGACAAATCAGTCCAAAATTTGAAAAAAAAACGTAATTTCCTAAATAAATAAATATATACTTGCAATTTTCAAAATGACACAAATTGAAGTTCTAGAGTTTATTGAACCATAGTTACGCAGAACAGACACACAACCGAAATTATTATTTTTGATTCCTACTAATACATATTTAATAATATATTTCATTTGAAAACTAATCTGTATAAATGTTGTATATTCTATCACTTTTATTCTTCTAGACACAAATAGACCTATGTACCCATATTACGAGTACTTCTCCGCTTCTACTATTTTGTTTTGTTTAATCTTTTAAGCTCAATTATATGCGTGAGGATTCATTTTTGCCATTATGTTTATATTATTCTTTATTGTATTAATTTTTAAGTGTTTACTCTGATACAAAATGCTTGTATTTTTTTTAAGAAAAGCCCATAGGGCGTGTAATAAATAAATGAATAAAATAAATAAATACACTTCTTGGATTGCTTGGACAGCCAGGTTAGTGGAAGGTCGCAGAGTTTCAATTCTGCAATAAACTTTTTTCTTGTACACGATATTGTATGGTTTTTATTCACTGAAATTTTTTTAAATTTTGTTTGCCTTTAACAGGGTTGCCACTCTGCACTCAGACAGTATCCGAGCATCTAATGTGAATGCAATATTATCACTCGCATTACTGACTTATTGGACACGAACGCTGTGAGAGGTTGCTTCCGATGCGCCTCTTGCTAATTTATTTTTAGCAAGCGATTAATCTGTGACGACTGGCGTGTAAGTGAAGCTCGTGCGTGGATAACCCTGTTTATTTTAATCGAAGTAACTTTCAAATGGGTTTGTTGATAAAATAAATTAATACCGTCTTTATTAAACCTTCGTTTTATGGTGACATGACCAATAATTAATTAGGTATTATGCTACAATAATATTAACTAGCAGTTAAGCGGTTTTTTTGCTGCCAGGCCCTGCGGGCGGCACTTGATTGGACTTCGCCCTGTTTAAGTGATACTAACAACAATTAAATTTAATAGGTAGCTATTACGTCAATAGTTAGATATATAATAGTAAGACATTCTTATTAAAAAAATATGTGTATATTGATAGCTACTCGTAACTGACACTATGGAGCATGGCGGCGCCAGTACCTACCGCGATTTGCTTCTAACTGTGTTTTTTATTATCTTCCTTTTTTGTACCAAATAGAATTAATGATATTATTACAAATTTTGTAGTATGGATAGTATGTCATGATGTTTTGTTGTTCAGTTGAGTGGTTTAGGTTTCAGTCTGAATTTGGTGTTATGTTTCGTTTGCAACTTTTTATTTGAGATTTAAAAGTTATAATTTTTTTTTTCACTTCTAGCAAACACTTTGTGGGTATACATAATTATAATAAAAACATATTAGATGTGTTTTTATTAACCCTGATGAAGGTTCGGGTTGAACTGAAACCGGTTGGTTATAAATATATACAATAAAGTGGTATTCAAACAAGGTTATTTTATTTTAATTATTATAGTTTTAATGTTGTTGTGAGTTTTGAATGAGATTGGGATTTTGTTGTAGTGTTTAGTATCATAATAGTATAGGAAGCTTTTTTGCCCAAATGTTGGATTTAAGGTTGCAAATTGCTGGGGATATTCCCACGAATTGGCACCTTCTTTCGTACTGGCTGGCTTTTTTTTAAATTATTTTTGGTATTATTTTGTGACCCTTAAATTATGTTCCGTCTTTTGTAAGAAAAAAAGATCCGATTTCGCGGATTGAAAATTTCAATCCGCGAGTATCGTAGAATTTTTGTATAAACCGATTTTTTTTCTAAATAAATAGGTTATTGAATCGTTTTGAATAATGTAGGGATTTAGGGTTTGTGTGGCCTATCGTCAGGCAATATCGGAATGAAAAAGTAAAAAATGTATGTTTAAGGTAAAAATGTCAATTATTTTATTGTAATATATATATATGTTTACATAAAAAATCTCTACAAATACCCAATCATAATACTATAATAGTATTAAAAATGTATAATTTTTGTTATTCGGAAAGATATTTATTAAAATATTTATTGAAAAAGTAGTATTTTCTAAAAATATAAATACGTTTATATGTTTTAACATTATTATTTAAAAAAACTTTTATCATTTGCCCGTTGGATATGTTTTTGACCTTGAGATCTAGTGTTTCTAATATTCGTGTTAGATGTTATTTTTGTGTGTTGTATTTATGAATGTAAAAGAGTACTGTTTTAGCGTAGGGTTGTTTAATTGACATAATGTTAAGTTTGTTGAAGATTTCGTCAGTGCTAGTTCTTACCAGATAGTTAAAGGTCATATGTGCGTAACTGGGTACTGGTCGCATGTATCCACGTAGGATGTAGGTATAAAAGATTTACGTGGTCTTTCTAGTAAATTTTGCATGCTTTATTCTCAAAATGTAAGTCTGTGAAAAAAATGGTATTGGATAGCTGGAAAAAAAATTACTTCAATAATAATAATAATTGGATGACTTTTATAGCGCCGTTTTTGTGCAAAATCACCTCAAGGGCGCTGTACAAACTTATAATACATTACTACAGTGATCTATGTTATTACTTAACTATTTATGGAGAAAATATACAGTACAATGCTTACCTGGTAGGTCACTTAAGTATCCATCCAAGAAATAAATCACACTTATTGTATCTTTAAATTTAGATACCTTTAACCTATCGAACCAATTATTCAATCAAAGTCAGTCAAGTTAAGAAACATTATTAATATTAGTATAATATTTAGACTAACATAACTAATACATTTAGTATCGGAATTATTCATTACCGGAGGCTAGTGGGAGTGTGGGCGGATCAGGTCATGATCAAGTGTCTAGTGTCTAGTGTCGAGTATCTACCGTCTCCGTCTGGTATCTGAACCTTATGAGATAAGAGCTGATGATCCCAGATGAGATGGGAGATCATATCAGAAACATAATCAGATAAGATATTTTGACAGCCTTTGTGGAATATTGATCATGGTCGGCGCTTATGAGAAGTGTTGCGATGTGCTAAACATGATTTGATTTTAAAAGAGTTACAGCGTCTCTTAATTTTTAAATTTTTTTTACGCAACTGATAAACAAACGTTCAGCATGCATAAAACATTTTATACAACTGATAAACAACCGTTAATCATACATAAATGGTTGTTTATCGGTTGTGTAAATATGGGAAAAATTAATTGCAAGATAATTATGATGTATGGTAATAAAGTCAAGTATTTAAGCGATAGACGGCGGTAGTCATAAAGCTTACTCCAGAGTCCGACAGATGTCACTAGAGTGTAACAATTACTTATGAGATGAGATTGACAGGGAACAAGCGTCTTGAACCAGAGAATAACCAACCCTTGGGTAATGAACAGTGTAGCTAAATCCAGACCTATTATTTGTGCTGTAAATAAACACAATTATAAGTAGAACCTTTTACTTTTAACAAAGAGTTCCCAAAACTTAAATCTGCAAGGTAAGGTATAACAATAATATTGTTGATTTTGTATTTTAAATGTGATATTGACAAATATGACTTATAATAATTGGGTCCCGATGGTCGGGTGGATAAAGACATTGTCCTGTAAAGATATAGATCTTGGGTTTGATTCCCAGTTGAGATTGTTATATTTTTATTTTCTGTGTCTTGTTTTGTTTCCTGTTTCGTTTAGATTTGTAAGTATCTTGTTTTTCAATGATATATTACATTGATGGGTATAACCTTCAGAAGTTAAAGAAAATTTGTTCCTATAAAAATAGTAAATTATTTTAATTTTTGTATAGGTAATATAAAAGGTGAATAAAAAAAGAAATGGTTGAAAAGAAATAAAATTTATGATTGATTTTACCTTAAAGCTTGCAGCATCTATAAACGGCATCGGAAAATTAAAAACACCTTTTCATTATCCCTATTGGAGATACATGCAAAGAATTGTAAACTATTAGTCGTTAAAAATATTGACCACAATAGTTCTATAGAATAAAATAATAATCAAAACGGTTATTTCGCTTTTTCATCTCATATCAAAATTATTCAGATTCTTGTATTCCGCGTTATTTTGGACCTCAACGTAAACACCCAAATTGATATACCAGCCAATCAGGGAAAGGGGAACGAAAGAAGAGGCGACGTCATGACCGTCTCTTCTTCTTTGATTATCAATAAAGGAATTTGACAGTATACCGGCAACTCGAATTATTACTTAAGAATTAATAGTCCTTTTTACAATGGCGGACAATTTTCTGGTTGCGTAAAAAATCTTACTACAAATCTCATTTTCAGCGTTGATACGCGAGGTGGTTCGTTTAAAAACGAACATTCAGATCCTTCGTAGAAAAGTCTCATGATGTACTGCGCTGAAAATCTTTGCCTTACTTTAGCGAACTTTACTTTTCTGCGCATGGCCTATTTATTTCAATATGCTCTCTTCGGCCGTTAGGCCAGTGCAATTAGCGATTGGCGATCGAAGTAATTCCGGTAGTCCCAATTTTTTTATATGTTATATAAACTGATCTCCTGATGTAAAATCTGAGTTTCCGACCTTGGCGCACCTGTGCTCGCGCCGCCATTTTGAAAAAACTGGCCGAAATCGGGCCAAAATCTAGTTTTTCCCAAATACCTCATTTCCAATGCAAATTTTGGGTAAAATAACTAAACAAGTATAATAGAACATAAATTAACCTACAAATTTTCAAAAAACAAATTTCTTCTATCTTTAATAGGTACCGAGGTAGAAAGTCGTAAAGGTGCGTATATTTTTGAAAAACAAGTTTTTTGCGCGACTAGGTTTGGTTTTTTATAAATACCTCGTTTCCAGTGGAATTTCATGAAAATTTTATTGATATCAATTATGTAGAACATAAAATTTCAAAAAAAATTGGGACTGCCGGAATTACTTCGATCGCGACCCCCTTTTTGGCGCTAATTGCACTGGCCTACGTCAATGTACGACTGATGTTGTAGTTTATTCAAAGTATTAATAGAATAATAGCCAGATTCCAGGTTAGGGCAAGTCCATTAATTTAACCAAGCAATTTAATATTCAACAATATTTAACGTTTTTAACCGATTAACCAATAATTTGACGTTTTGTCTCCGTGTGGACCCTACAAATATCCATCCAGATTAAATGCATGCTCATATGACATCAACATCTTGTTACCTATTAAAATTAAAATAATTTTTTTCGTATTGTTACTTCAATTAAAAAGCCGGCATTTGTGACAGATAGTCATTGATTGGATAAAAACTTATATAATTTAATAAAAAATAATTGGAAAAAAACTAATCAGAAATGCACCTGTCTCAGACACAGGTACCTACCCACGTAATTATATTATTATTACTTGACTGGAGAAGTCAATGGCATCGAGTGCATTTAATTTGATAACCTATCATAAGCGATATTTAATTACCTATATTTAATGCGATTAATATGCATTAATTTTAGAACACGATGTGGGTAGTATTGAAAAATTCGCATCGATCGTGCGCAGGGTCATCACAAACTTCGAACATGCATTGAGCAGTTTTGTGCCGAAAAAAACCGACACAATAATTATGTGTATTCAGCTTGGAATTACACAGAGGCTTGCATAGAGTTTGTAACAAATAAATTGATGTTTTAAAAAAATACCCTAAGCAACACTTTCCGTGCAAGTTTTTGATAGCTGCTAAGACGTAACCGATGTTGGTTGGGATTACCTAAACCACATTTAATCTATTTTAATTTAATTTATTTTTTTAAGTTAATACCGCACAAGACTTCCAACTGTTCCCAACCGTTTGGAGTCAGTTTTGTTTTTGAATCTTTATTTAGATGTACGCAATTTTTTTCATACATCTAGTAGGAAAATATAAAAAATACAAAAAATAGCAATTGCATTTTAAGAGAAAAAGATAAATACACAAAATTATATAATATAAGATATCTAGGTGACTAAAATAATATTGGTGAGTATGTTCAACAATCAAAAATTATTTTTTACATATAAAGCACATGTCCTACAGTGCGACTATGGCATCCTCAATTAGAGTATGTTGTACGGCTGAAGGTATTGGGGACGAGAAGAGAAAGGTGGGGAAGTACCTGGCTATTTAACCTGGTCACCAAACGGGGCCAAATCCATTTCAAGCAATGTTTCAATTCTGAATTGTGGTCTTACACCAGGGCGATACTGAGAGTATCTTCAACAAAAGTTACACACAGTAATTTGAAAGAAATTCAACAAGATATTATCTGTATTTGGTTAACAGAAGGCACTGCTTGCTATATTTACTGGCTTCTTTCCGAAACCGCCTTTGAAAATTAGCAAGTTTCCTTCTAGGATTCATCCTTGACTTGCAGAAAAGTCAATAGATGTCGCACATTAAAATAAAAATAAAATATGTTTATCTAAAGACACTGTCTAGATTGCATTTAGTTCCGGTTGAATCTTGCGATCATACATAAAGATAGTTGCCAATAAAAATGTGCGGTAGAAAAATAAAGACAGTGATGGTACTTCTTATTCGAAGTATGATACAGTTAAACACGTATCCAACAGAAAAAAAATATTTAGGAATAAAGTATTTCAACAACCTTCCGATTGAAATAAAGAAATTGAAGGATATTAACATACTTAAACTAAAACTGAAGTTACTCTTTCAGAAATAATCAACTAAATAATTGCCTGATTTTCTCTTCATTGATATTTATTATCAGTCTATACTCATCTCCACTGTATTTAGATGTTGTCTCTTTATATATTGTTCCTATGATATATATATATATATATATTTTTTTTTTAATTTGCCGGTAACCCGGGCGTTTATTGACATCAATATTTGTTTACAAATTATGTGCGCTACCCGACTCACTAGCACTAGACAATATCTGTTCTGAGCCGGGTAGCAGTATCTACCATTACATATATCAATAATAATAAAAGTGAATAAAAATACAAAGAAAATAAATAAAAATACAAAATACAGGAAAAGAAACGTAATTAGAAAATAAAAGATTACCTAGATAAAATAATCTAAATATAAATTATTACATACATATGTAATAGTAATTGAACTTTTTTTTTTTTTTTTTTTTTAATATGTCATATAAAAATTAGCATGGAAGGTTTGCATATACTTACTTATAGCATAATGATATTCTATTTTTCTTATAATTAGTGTAACTCTCTCACCAAGCACAAGAACCAACGAGATTGCGAACATAAATATATTTTGTAATGTAAATATATTTTTTATGTACTCATATTATATCCTGTACCCACTTATATATTAAATAAAAAAAATTTAAAAATATGACCGAAGGAGATAGGGTCCCATTAGCTCAGTTGGAGAGCGGTGCCCCGGCAAGGAAAGGGTCCTGGATTCGACTCCTAGATGTGACCGTATCTTTTTCTGATTTTTCTGTTTCAGATTTTCGTTTAGGAATCGCTAATATTGTCTGCAATAATTAAAGTTTCTTTCTTTTGATGACCCTGCAAACTGTTTAAATAATTTAACTGAGAGTATTTTTACAACCAGTAATTTGCATGTTGATTTTGATTGGCGCTTGAAAGGTATCGTAAAGATGGACGTGGCTTGGAGTATTGAGGCATGGACCAAAGAGATCGCCGCTGCCACTCGCGTGCGGCCATTATCAGCAGCGGGGCTCACTTTATTATTGTTACCTGCCCGTTACCGGTTGCAAGTTACACGTTACACGGTGGAGAGCTATTCAAAATGTTTTATTACTAATGGTTTAATACAACCCTTTATTTCTTTCTAAAATTAATAATCGTGCTAAGTATTTACACCATTAAAAAAAACTAATTTGGGGTCTGGCTCTCTGTGTAACTCTGGTGCAAAGAACTCGAATGCAGTAATGGTCATCAGATGTTCCGAATTTGAAAAAGAGAATTTAAATAATTGTCTTTTAAAATATTATATTGTAGGTATTTTATAGCTTGTTTGACTTCTTCACACAATCAGTTTCAACGTTGAATTTTGTAATAAACTTGATATAAGTATATGAGGTCACCCATAGATGGAATTAGATTAGTATATTAGGTAAGCCGTATATGGCGTTGGCTGTCAAGAATAATAGGAGAATAAATAACGTGGTAATAACTTCAAGGTTGAGTTCCAGATTATTCCAACCGCCCGCTGACTAAAATAGATGAATTTTTATTTATTGTTATTAAGTTTAATTTGTAGAACTAAATTTTATTTTTTTTATTTTTTTATATATACAATAATATTATTATTGGGTTTATAAAAACAGTTTATTTTTAAACAAGTTCTGCTGTATAATTATTATTACGCGTGACAGCTGTTTCGCCCTCTAAAGGCATTAGACATTTTGATAATGCCTTCAGAGGGCGAAACAGCTGTCACGCGTAATAATAATTACACAGCAGAACTTGTTTAAAAATAAACTGTTTTTATAAACCCAATAATAATATTATTGTATATATAAAAAAATAAAATAGATGAAGCTTATTGACTAAGGATGGGTTGTTTCAGAAAATTTGAACAATTTATCAAATTTAAAAGTTGACTTTCAAGTTCTGTGAAGGTTCTATTTATTTTATGTTATTATATAAAACTGAAATAAGAACAGAACTTGAATAGATCCCTTAGAAACAACCCGTCCTAAGAGAGTTCTGAGAAAATCCCGGAGATACAACAAATGTAACACTTTAATTCAAAGCAGGTCCGAGAGTTCATTGAACTAGATTCGTAATCACTCACAGACTAACAGACCGATATAAATATTATTGTGAGTATGCCTGACCCGTGATTAATCATTAATGAATGAGGTCGTCTTCTTATGTTTTCATTTTGATGAAAATAGAGGATTTTCCAATAAGAGGTATTATTTTGAATAGCCCGCTATTTCCGTAGATGTTACTTTTGAAGCTGTCATTTTTTAACATTTGACAAGTAGACACTACGCCATTAATAAAAATGGAACGATGCACGCTTCAACAACGCATTGAAATTATTAAAATTCACTTGAGTGAATCAAATGCAAATCATCTTGAGTGATGAGGCCCATTTCCACCTCGGTGGCTTCGTCAACAAGCAAAATTGTCGCATCTGGGGCTCGGAAAACCCAAGAGTTATTGTTGATAAGCCTCCCTATCCTCAACGTGTGACTGTTAGGTGCGGTTTATGGTCCGACGGAGTCATTGGACCTTACTTTTTCGAAAATGTGGCTGGAGCAACAGTTACTGTGAATGGATTCCGCTATCGAGAGATGATTGATGATTTTTTATGGCCGGAATTGGATGGTATTGATCTGGACAACGTTTACTTCCACAAGACGGCGGTACGTGCCACACAAGCAACGAAACCATTGATTTTTTACGATTAGGTATCAAAATAACACCTCTTATTGGAAAACCCTGTATATTATATTCAAATGGTTAGTAACGACAGAAAAAATAGTTTTTCGATAAACATATAAAAAATGACATTGTTTTGAGCTTTTAAATTGAACTAGGATAAAACACAGCAATTTTGTCTCGTGATATCTAATTAACATGAGAAATTTGTAAAAAAAAATCCTCATTCTCGACAAATCAGTTCTAATTTTGAAAATGGCAAATTAATATCATATTATAATAAATGTAAAAAAATATTATATTATAGGTAGGTACTTTTTCTCTTTTCTGAATTCTTCAAACATTTCAAATATTGAAAATGATGACACCCGAATTTAAAGCATAAGTTCAAGAATTCATTGTTACAGACATGTAAACATTTTTCTTTTAACATGAAAGTAAGACGTGGCAAGAGGATCAAAAAAACCTTTAGTTTTTAGCTTTTCATCCATCACGCAGCTTACAGATATATAAGGAGGTACTGACAGACAATACTCCTAAAGCTGTCCTTCCGATAAAAAGATATCATTTAGCCATCTAACTGTGGCCAATAACCACTTTCAGCGGATAGTAAAAGTCTCTAATAGCGGCCGTGGTAAGAGCGAAGACCGGAGGCAGACCGTATTTGGTCGTAATGGACCTAGTTAAGTGTTCCTACAATCTATCGCTTCTCTTATCTTGATTTCGATTGGATTCCGCTGCAATGTTTATAAGCGCATTAAAAAAATATAGTAAAAATGCCTCCTCTTAGAGTCAGTGGACACTTACAATGAAAAATTTGCTTTTCAATTAAACTTGAACGGCCGAACTCTGACGGCCGGCGTGGTCTAGTGGTATACGCTTTTGACTACAGATCCGAAGGTCGCGGGTTCGAACCCGGCGTGCGCAAATAAATTTTATTTGATAAATTGTGTTATTTCACAATTAATTAATTTAAAATAATATATAGTATATTTGCGGCACGTTCCAGAGTGGAAGATACTCTCAGTATCGCCCTGGTGTAAGACCACCATTCAGAATTGAAACGTTGCTTGAAATGGCTTTAGCCGTGTTTGGTGACCAGATCTGAATAGCCAGGTACTTCCCCACCTTCCTCTTCCCCATCTCCCTCCCCTCCCCAATACCCTCAGCCTCACAACATACCCCAATTGGGGATGCCATAGTCTCACTGGCTCCAGACGGGAGCAGTTGGGACTCTTGTGCGGTAATACTGTAAAAAAAAAAAAAAAAAACTTAACTTAAGTTTTAGTGTCAACATTAATATATAGAAAGTTTGTAGTATATCACATAAAGTAAACAATTTCAGCCCTTAAATACTTGTAATAATATACTGTTCTTTGTATTAATGCTTGGGGTAATAGGTAAATTTTTGATAAACAGGAAGGATGAGGATTTAGGCCATTGTATGAAATCACTCCGATGCATTGTCCCGCGTTATATGTAGGCAAAACGTCGCGCAATAAAAATCCGACTCAAGCGCCCTTGAGGTGATTTCTCACGAAAACGGCGCTATATAAATTAGCCGAATATTATTAAATATTAAAGAACACCCAAGGTGTTCTACTAATTCTTGACCGGTCGGTGGCCGAGTTGACATCGCGTTTGGGTCCCACCCAGGCGTAGTGTGTTCAATTCCTCGGCTGGCTAAGTCCTCCACCAGAACGCAAGCCACATTCAGCTTACTGTGGCGGTAGTAGGAGATTTTCAAATATTGTCAGGTTATTCGTAACCCGGGAATGTTTGTCTTTCTTCTTTTAAGAAAAATAAAGAAATTAAAAATATTTGGTAAAGATTTAAATACCTTGCATTTTCAATACTTTCTCTTCTATCTCTCTTCTCTCTCTTTCGTATTAACTGTATCTTTAAGTACATTTCTTGTTGTATCCTTTACTTTTCATGAAACTAGGTTTATGTAATAGGTAACAACTATTCACCTGTTATGTATACATTACTGCCGGCTCGTGTGAAACTACGGTATGCTCCTTGACTACCTCAAAGACGATGATGTGTTTTTACTAATGAGACGGCATAATAACACTTTCCCAATACATGTGAACACCTCAGCACAGGTTCTCCTTGTTAGGTGTTGATAAAACTTAGGTAAAATTTGTGTAAAAAAGTAATAGAAATCAAAAATTAAAATGAAAGCTAAAGCATGAATAGCTAAAACTGGAAATATCAATCGGGATAAACAAAACAGTATTATTTAATAGCACACACTAAAGGCTCATAGCGATTAGGTCAATTCGTTACAGACTGAGATCTAATTTGTGATACTAAATGCCTTTTTAAATAATGGTCATCTTCAGAGAGATAACTCCTAATATTCAACCAACTATATCCCCAATCATAGTAATTAATGAAAGCATCTGCCATATATTTCTCTATTAAAATTAATTATCTAGCCAATTCTTCTATTTAGATCATTGAGACCACCTCCCGGTCTTTTCTGTCGTTCATCAGCAGGCAACAGCTATGGACCGTAATGCTGCTAATTGCAAGCTATGCCAACATCCAATTAACAACTGAGGAAGACATGGTCGTCGACACAAGTCAGAGATAGTCGCTTGTCATGTTTACCAGAACGTCCAGAACACAGTTGAAGATGGACGTCGATCCATCCAACTAACTGCCGACGACATAACTTAGCAAAGCTTTAACACTAATTTAAGAGTATCATACTGTGTCGAAGTTGGTTCACAGAGAAGGCTTATACAAGTGGTAAGTGGGATAGGGTTAGATTGCGAGAGTTTGGGTACTATAAACTGTTTTAGCCGTAAGATTTTGTTCTCGGATGTGGCACAGTAGCTGCTCAATGACACATTTGCAATCCAGATGTACTTGGAACGTATTACGTTTTATGTCCCGATAATTTTACCAGAGCTATGTAGGGCAGGCTTCTTTTTCAAGAATGCAGAACCAACCTACCATTGATCGTGCGCCTTTGGGGAGAATTAATAAACTCCTAAACTACATTTTTTCCGAGGTATACATTCAAGATTGAAATAAATATTTTGATCAACACAAGGCTGTATCCCTAAATAATTTAATATTATGATGATCAGCTGATATTTTTGTGAAATGCTGGATGCAAACAATTTCATAATAGATAAAGCGAATTAGTAAATACAAATGAGAAGACAGAGGCAGGGATGTTTCTGTTTTTTATCAGACATCTGATATTGAAACATAGGCAATGAAAAAGTGTTGTACTATACCACTGCGATGGTGAGAGTTTTTTTTCCACCCTGGCATATTTTTTCGTCGCATAAACACAGGTAGATATTAACGATTGAAGAATAACATCAACTTATTGGAAGATGGTAATAAATGGGAATAATACTGGGACGAATCCAACTAAGAAAGGAATAATCTTATTAAAAATTAATAAAATACTTCGTTTTAACCACTTTTATTGTTTATTACAATAGTAATAAACAATAAAATAAATTTAGGTAATAAACAATAAAAGTGGTTAAAACGAAGTATTTTATTAATTTTTAATTAAAATGGTGCCACAAAATAAGTTTGCTGAGTTAGAAGAAATAATCTTATTGATGATCAAACTTATGGTCGTGAGTATTTATCTAATTCGTTCATTGACAGGTCGACGAATACGTCATTTTCCGACATCAAAACCAGGGATGAGCTGAGAATTACGAAGAATTGAAATGAAGCCTTGCAATGTGGATGCTATCAAAATTGATTCAGAGTTCAAAATTATTTTATAATTTCATAAAAGGGACAAAAAATGCATTTAAATGCTTTAATTTGACTTAAAATTTATACAAATATAGCAGAAGATAATGTCAAAAACTCTTAAAGAAAACATGAAACAGATAAGACACAGAAATAAAAAAAAAGTAACGGTCACAACTGGAACTCGAACCCGGGATAAAGTATAATATTACCAGATATAAGAAAATATACCAATTTGGGTGGCAATAGCTCAATTGATAAAGTTCCGGCAAGACTAGAGTTATTAGACGTTACCTTTTCAGTGGCCGAGTTGACATCGCGCTTGGGTCCCACTCAGACGTAGTGTGTTCAATTCCTCGGCTGGCTAAGTCCTCCAACACAACACAAGCAATATTTTCAGCTTACTGTGGTGGTAGTACGACATTTTCAAATATTGTCAGGTTATTCGTAACTCGGGAATGTTTGTTTTTCTGTAAAAAAAAAATAAATGAATAAATATAAATAAATTTAAAAAAAAACAGTAAGTGTTTTTAGAACAAAGTACAATGTACATCATTATTATATATTCATTATTATTCACTTTCTCCCATATTTTCATCCCGTCTCACCAAATTCAGGATTGGAGGATCCAACGAACCCTAAAGGAACTTCAATCGAAGCTCACTAAAGGATCAAGCGGTCATTTTGAATGTTTCTACCTCTTCATCCTCTTGTGTAGCGCTACAGTTGCTTCCCATCGATGGTAAGTGGTAAGTGACCTCATATTATACGGTATGCAGATGCACTAAATTGCAATCGGCAGTTGATTATAAATCCGTTTTAATTAGGATACCAGGCGCCGCCATCACCGAGAGGTACGCGAAGGAATCACAAATATTTGCCGACCAAATATGCTTTGGAATTTTTCATTTCTAATTGGAGCAATTAAAATATCTGTTCAGGTATTGGATAAACACATTGATCTTTAATTTGATAAACAAGTTTAAATTTTATCTGATTATTTGGGAAAACTTTGTTCATTTTGGTCACTCGTTAATCTCATGAAGCTTTCAAACTGTTCATGTTTATTTTTATAATTATGTTAACAAACTAACTTTCAGTTTTTATTTAAAAAAGGAAAAAAATACACAATACTGGAAAAGACCCAATAAACTACTTTTTATTATTTATTAGTATTTTTTTTATTTATTTTTTTAATTTTATTAAAATCAAATTTAATAATTATATTAAATTTAATTTTAATTGCATATATATATATATTTATATTATTTTCATTACCCCAACACACAAAGCCCTGAGGAAAATGATTTCCCTCAGGACAAATGTTATCTTTGGGGATGCTGTGTTGAGTGTTTTTTAACGGGAAAAGAAGGAGATGAAATTCAGGGAAGGTAAAGTACACAAGACTAGGGATCAGAATCATGATTTTAAACAAATTGTTCATGTTTGTTTGTATAACTTCACATTGCTCTGTGAGTACTTTCATAGTTCTTAAGCACTTATTTTGTACTCTTGTTATTATATACAATTATTGAACTCCTTTGTACAACATAACTCTCTACGATAACTTCTATTGTACCTGCTTATATCGTCCATACTCACTTTTTTATGTTAAGTATTACAAACTTATTATTGTTCTCCTGTAACAATGTATACATGTAAAAGCCTATACTGAACCTACATGTGGTAGTGTATGATATATTTAGTGTAGTACTCAATAGTGAGTATTACACTATATATAGTGTAGAACTCAATTGTAATATATATTGTAGTAATCAATTGAAATATATAGTGTAGTACTCAATTGAAATATAAAGTGTATTAGTCAATTGAACAAATAATGTCCATTAAAAATAATATAAATGGGATTAGTCGAGAAAACACCTAAAATAGTGTTAAGTTTTAAGTATTCACAGAGCAGATAATATTAAAAATCTGAGTGTTATATAACAACTATCTTGAAAGATTGAAGAATAAATAAAATAAATATTGCAAAGAGTAAAGCTCAGAATATAAAACTAGACTGACTCACCAGTTGTATTACTGTTCTACGATTTTTTGTTTGACTACCCTAGTACTTGAACAACATATGAACACCAAAGGCAATACAATTTATTCAATGAAAATATACAATATTAACTACAAAACGGTAAAGATACATTGTAATCGAAATTTCACAATTTTTGACAAGAATTTATCGTTTTAAACTTAGAATTACACTAACATAGAAACAGAAATCACGGAATATTGTAATTGTACGACTGATAATTTTCGCATGTTAGCTAAAAAGTCCAGACCCTTGAAAAATCAGAAACTCTGACTATACTTCATGATTAACCCTCAGAAATTTGAACAAAATGAATTATGATTTCAAATAAAGAATTAAAATGATTTTCCGGTAAAAACCTATCGCTAGGTACTTAATTTATTACTTTTCTGAATTTTTCACACATCAGTTCCAATTTTGAAAATAAAATTGAATTTAATTACAGTTAAATATGTATTTTTGATTGCCACGGTTGACATTTGTCACATGAGTACGGGTCGCTTCTACGACTCGTTCTCGAACAGCTTGGCTCTATGATTACTCCCTTCTACAACATGGGTCTGTTCAAGACCCATATTCAATTCTTCCTATTCTCAAAAAGACCCTCCACACAGCATCCCCAAATATAGAATAGGCTTTGAGGGAAATTATTTTCCTAAGGGCCTCCTGTGTGGAATAAATGTAAAAAAGTAAAAAGTACAACAATATTAAAATGATGTAAAAAGTAACATTATTGCAATGCACGTGTAATAAATACATCATGCGTGTGGGGCGATGCGAGGGAATGCTGCAACCATATAATTGAATTTACAGTACAATGCTAAATGAAAGTTCCCGTCCTTACAAATCACCTTTGTCAATCTTGTTCCAACATATGAACAATACAAATCAGAATCAGGTCCATATCAGACATGTCCAGAATCTTATGCGGATCCAATGGTATACCGTACACTAGATAAGCACTCAGAGTTAATGTCCTAAATATCCAGCTCAAAAGTAAAACGGCTAAAAAATTTGCAGTTTTGAGTTGGCACTAGGAAATTCTTAGAAATCCGTAATCTATGAAATTGATTTGGTCTATTCAATAAAGGCTTTGCATCAGCATGTATCTTTTGAAAAAAAAATTGCTTTCAAATAATTATAAGCAATAATTAGTCTCCTGAAATAACAATACAAATTGAAAATATCTCCCGAGTAAAAATTAATGCCGCCAACAGGCTTATAATTGTTTGTTATTCTTTATGCTATGCTTATAATTATTTGTTATACTTTATGCTAGGCATAAAACCTTGTCTTATAAACATTAGTTTATCATTAAAAAATAATAACATTTTGCCTTCGTTTGTGGGCACATCGAAAATGGAAATTCCTTTACTTTGAGTGTTAATTTAAAGATCTTGAGGACACTAAAGAGGATTGAAAATAACTTAGAACCAAAGGTCCTTAAAAAGCTTTGCCTATGTAGAACAGTTGTCTGATTTTTTAGTTTTTTTTTTAAAATGAATAAATGATAGATTAATTACACGGTTAAAGTATAGAGATGTAAGTTTTTAAGATGTTCAATGATAGTATTATTTAAATACATTGAAGCTTACTATACTTGTTTCAGCTTCGATATTATCTATCGTGATTTGTTATGATCATTTTTTCACAGCAGACACCAATCTTTACCGTTTAATGTCAATGTTTAAACTCTTGTTTTTACGCTGTCGGTAAAGACTTGACAATATATTAGGTATTACTAAGATCATAAATTTCTGAGACCACTTCATCAAAAAGGTAATACAAAAATTTCTCAAAATGAAATTAATTATCAATTTACTTTGTTCCTTTCGCAAAAACGGTTATACTTATTAATTTTGGGCATACTGAAGACGAGTCCTTAATCAAATTGATTTTTACTGGAATGTCTGTACAAAACATCGATATTCCTCCATTAGCTAACTTATTCTTCATTCAATGAATACAATATTTTGTTCACATTTTTGATAAGAAATCAAAAGCCGAAGAAGAATTCTGAATTTGGTATATAACTTGCGTTTGAATGCTGTAAACTTATGAAACCGACAAAGAACATTTTTTGAACAATTTAAAAATCTGCTATGTAGGTTATACATGCTGAATTTGATAGATACACAATGATTTACTTTTATGTGTACAATAATACAATATTCATGTCAAGCATGATTTTCCATGTATAAACATGATTTTTGTGGCTGCCTTACAACTTATTGTCTTCGAAAATTTAATAATATTTAAAACCAAATACTGAAATTCTCTCAAATTTGGGATTCTGTGATAAAAACCACTGACGTCGTTTTCTAAGGTCCGTAAGTAATAGATTGTTACGAAATTAAAGCTAAGAGCTATACAATTGCAAATATTGTTTTATAACGATTTAAAAGCAGTAAAAACCCACATACGGTATTATGGGAATGTTAAATACCCTTTTCAGTTTAATCATGTGTTTAATACCTAAAATTTCATTTAAATTGGTAAAAATATAATAAAAAATAATAAGAATTATTTATTTTCTGCTTTTAATTACCAGAAGCTTAAAGCTCGATCGAAGGCTTTTGGCAGATCAATAACTCCTCCCTTAAGACCGACTCGCTAATCTCCTTACAGATTCTCACACGCGAGCTGTCCATGGAGTCATCTCAATTGCATGGGTTTCATTTTTCCCCGCAGTAATTACAAGATCATAAGTGCGGGGCAGTTTGTGATAAGTTGTCACACCTCACGCTACGGCGTTATTCCCGGTACGTTATCGATTAATATCATCTCATTCCGCCGTATCCAGGGGTGCACTTTCAAAGTTTCCAATACCGGAACATTGGATTTTGTATTATAATAGCACTAGAATGTAGTACAAAGCCACAGATTGCTGGCTGCTTGTTAATAATTGTTAAGTTTTAAGGGCCTATTCAATAAAAACACTTCAATAAATCCATTGAGTTTTATTAACATGGAAAAAAATACACGGCGTATTCCAGTCGCAATTAAAAGATAACTTTTCATATTAATTTATTATTTTTATTTGTTGCTATAGAAATCCCGATGAGTTACAAAACACATTGCAGGACGAAAAGAACTTACAATACGTAGGTAGGAGTTAATAGGTACAATTTTACATTGGTATTTTGTTATCAAAATTATAAATTTCACATACAAAACCGTACACAAGTAAAAAACGAGAGATTAAGTAGAACAAACAGGAAGAAACAAAAAAGGAAACAGACACATAAGCACAGAGCCAAGAAAGGAATTTAGGAAAAGGTACTTACCCACTAATACTTACCCACCATTATTGGTAAAAATAGATTATGCTCGATTACAAATACATTACATTACAAATAAAATTACAGAAAAGGACAAGACAAAAGGAAAGTAGAACACGTTAGGAATTACGTATTTTCGTTTTTATATGTTTGAACTTGTCAGCCACATAAAGTCATTCAAACAAGAATGTTCGGATTAACCATGAATAATTTCAGGCGTTAGCTTGTCAGCTTACTGTAAAAAATAATTTTGAAAAAATGTTTTATCTTTAAAAAAATGTTGAAGAAGATTGGTTGATAGGTTTCCGGGAGATGCAGAAGATATGGAAAGTCGGCACTAGCAAATTGTTCTGGATTAGATACAAAATTTAAATAATCGTCTGTTACGTGTGATTAAAGTTGTTTCAAAAAAAAATTCGGTTTTTAATTTTACTATCATTGTAATAGGCCACATTTTAAATGTATAGTTGTTATAAGTTCCTACTTTATGGTGTATTTTTAATATTTGTATTTTGTAGTGAAAACTAAACATTTTAATTTTCGTTAATAAGTTAATTATGTGAAAATGTATATAAATAATGTCTCTTTCCAAATAAAAAATTATTTTCTGTAAATAATATGATATGGCGTTAATTTTGCAAATCCTTCCCCCACGTTTTTTTATTTGGTTACATTTTTTTTTCACTACAGAAAAAAGAGTTAAAACTTATAGTTTCACTCGAATAAACATTATGTAGTCCGTACCACAAGGGGGTTATAGGTTATTGTGTAAATTCAGCTTAAGAGTTCGAACTGTTCTCAATCGTCTGAAGCCAATGAGACTATGGCATCCCAATTGGGTGAGTGGTGAGGATGAAGGTAGTGGAGAGGGAGAGGAGATGGGGACGAGAAAAGATGGGAAATACCTGTCTATTCAGGCGCATAATCCACACAACGATTTATAATACCCATGTCCACTCGAAGATACTCCTTCAACACGTGTTATAATACGACACCACGACTTATGCAAAGTAGGAAATAAATATTTTCATAGAAATGTCATTTTGTTCTCCCAAAAGCAGCATCGGAACGTTCCGGCACCAGTGCACCTCTGGCCTTATCTCTTAAACACACAAGAATGCCTGGATGCTGGGACGGTAGTCGGAGACGCGCGATGTTTATGCACGTGTAATCACACAGAGATCGATATCTCAGTCGTGTAATTTTAACAAATTTAAGGCAGGGTTTCGTGCATGTTGTATCCTGTACCGATTTCTCCAAAACGAACTCACTTCTTGTATTTGTATATGTACTCGTACATTACACTTGTAGTTAAACAAAAATGATTCTGTAGTAAAATTCGATGCCATTTGCTGTAACGTTATTATGTACCTTTATTGTTTTTGTTCTTTTTTGTTACAACGAAAACCATTTACTCTACTATTCACTACGATACAAAATATCTGCACAAAAATACAATAAAAAATGGTTTACTGAAAAGTTTGAGGAAGTGCTATAAGCAAATAATAAAACAGATCAAATAAAAAACCATATCATTTTCGATTTTTTTTATAATTCTTCAGAAAAATGAATGGTTAATGAGAATAATATATTATGAAACATCGATTTGGTAACTTTTCTTAACCTAACCTAACCTAATGTAAACTAAGTTAACCTAGCCTAAATATTCAGAGTGGTAGATACGCTCAGTCGGTAACGAGGTGTTCTTTTTGAAGACCACCATTTAGAAACAAAAAAAAAAAAAAAATTGTCTATCGAAGCTCTGTGACTAGATCTGAGTCAACAGGTTCTTCAGAACTTTTTTCTTCCCCTTCACCCTCCCCTACAATACATCATTTAGCTTCACAGCATTCCCTAATAGGGAGATTGTAGTTCCACTGGATACAGGCAGCTGTAAGGAATTACATAAAATTCACACGTGCAAGTAACTACCTTTCGAAAGAATAACACATTATTACATGTAATAAAAACTCAGTAAATAAGTGTTAAATTATTCATTATTTTAAAATTAAGGTGTGCGCATTCATTGAATGTGAACTGAGCATAATGATATGTTGAAGAGTAGATGCAACTTCGATTGCAGTCCTGCATTCTGTATTTTGGAACTGTAAATACTAACTGTATGTCCACTAGAGATTTTATGGTTTCTGCAAGAGTGGAAAATACTGTCGATATTGCCCTCGTGAAAGACCAGAATCATTTGAGAATTTAAATTTTGTTAGAAATAGATGCAGAGGTGATTATATCATATCTTGTCCTTTAACCTCTCCTCATAGGTAGGTGTATGTAATATTGGAAATTCCATAGATAGTTGGAACCCTATGGCACCCACGTAATCTTTATTTTTGAACTTTGTGCCCGATGCTGACAAGGTTAGTAACAACAATGGTACAAGGTGCGATCCTTGTGGAACCCCACATATTTGAACAAAAAAACTGTGATGTCTCTAATTGATTTGACTTAAATTGGGGTAAAATTCGAGGTCATCACTCGTTTGGCCGCCAGTATGTATAACCGAGCAGAGCACTTATCAAATTACCAAAATTATCGAGAATTTCTCGTGTTTTTCCATCAATTTCGACCAGGTTTCGAGGCGTAAATTGATTTTATTTTATCTTGATGGATGTGCCTTTACGATGTTGTTTCTGTTGAGTTGAGAGAAACCAACATTGATGAATATCTATATATTTTTTTTAAAAGAGAAAATATTTATCTAGGCTGAAAAAAACTGCCAACCATATGAATTTCTCTTAGTAAAAATGATAAATAAATATTCAAGAAAGGAATGTACCAAAACAGAGTTTATGGTCTCCCATATGCCTATTCCTAAGGAAAAACTGTGTGATGGTTTATTAAATAAAATATTATACTGTGAGTCACTTCCCGTTTTTTATATCCCTACTTTACATCTTTATGTCGTCAAAAAACAAGTGCAATTAATAGTCTACTCGTTCCAGGCAAAAAAACTCATTGTGTAAATAATATTAAAACGTCCATAGAAAAAAGCAAATATAATTTGAACTATTTTTTACGTTGGGGACCGGTAATTCCTGACAACCCAATCCAACTTATCATCAGTATGCTGTAAAACCGGCCGATATAAAATAAATTTACGCGGTGTGTGACAATTCTAGGAATAAATTTAATCCTTGATTAAGAGAACGGATCCATTTTGCGTTTTGCTTTCTGAGAAAGATGCGATAATTCGATTTTACCTATGATACAAATCGAGAATTAAGCAGATCATTCAAAACTTAGCCTTTAAGTGCTAAGTGGGTCAGCAAATCATGAATAATAATCATCACACAGTATTAAGTATCGTTATGGACAAAGCAAAGCCTGCAAAAAGTATTTTCTTTAAATGCACCAGGGGCACATAATCAATCCGGTTGAATTAATTAAAATCGAAAAGGGTCACTTCATTATTCCGATTCCATTGTCCGTTACTTGAGGGAGATTGACTCGTGATGAAGGCAGCATTTCTGCTACGCGAGCTGGTCCATTCGCAGAATGCATAACAGGATTGCATTGCTGGAGCTGGTATATGGGGTGCCAGCAGAGAAGGACTGTCGGTTGACCCGGAAGCCAGAAGTAGTATAATTAGTTTTTTAAATGGTTGTAATGATTTCAAAGGTGAATCATTACGATTTTTCTTTATTACACGAAGGCATGGAGTCTGCAATCTCTTGGCTGTCAAATGCGTAAATGCAACGAAAAATTTAGTTAGAAACAACAACCTAGTAATATTTATTTATTTATTGATACATTACTCTACAGTACTTCACATTTCAATTCAGCAACGTTGGCCTCATTGGGTTGTTCACCCGTGCTGAGGCCCCCATTTTAAAATATGTCGTTTAACTTTGGGGTTTTTATTTATCGATCATAAAAAATGGCACTGCATGATGTTAAGCACTAAATTTAATATCGTATAAATGTCCATATTTTTTTTTTTTTTTTTAAATTATTTCTGGCTTTCACCCTTCAAGGGTGTTCTTGGCCATCATTTAAAATTATTGAGAAATGAAAGGTGAATTTAAATATTAATTTTATTTAAATGGGCAAATTTCAAAATTATAATGAAAATTGGAGTCGAGTTCAGACTTAGAAGAGATGAGATGTTGAATGGAGGGGAGGCAATTTTAGATAAGGCTTGATAGAAGAGAGGATATTTGTTTAGAGAGGGACAACCAAAAAATATGTGATCTAAAGTTCCCACTTCTAGACCACAGAATGTACAATCTGGGGAGTCAACAACGTGAATTTTAAAAAGATGGGAAGGAACGGAACAATGTCCGATCCTCATTCGAATGAGTGAAGAAATTTCTTTTTTGGAAAAATGAGGGAATTGCTGAAACCACGGTTTTGATGGAATAGTCCTTTGTATTGAGGCATAGCAGGCTCCCTTGGATTGACTAGCAATGTGCCAATACTCCGACCAAACATTGCGGGATCTATCTTTGATGATGGAAAAAATGTCAGATAGGGGAATGTGGTTTACGAGGGTAACAACAGGGTTGGACGCTCCTTGTTTTGCCAAGGCATCCGCAATATCATTACCCATGATACCAACATGTCCAGGAATCCAAATCAGAGTTACAGTTTTACCAGAGCTTTGAATGGAGGCTATCATCTCTCGAATAAGGCATACAAAGTGATCATCAGGATGAAGAAGAGGACTGGATTTAAGTTTTTGGAGGGAACTGAGAGAGTCAGAGAGAACGAGGGAATGTTCGAAATTATTTTTGATTATATATTTGAGAGATTCTATTATTGCAATGCACTCGGCTGAAAATATTGAAAATTGATTTGAAATTGAATGAAATATTCTGTCATTAGAATTATTGTGGTAAACGTTAATACCTATACCACAGTTAGGAGAGTCGGGAGATTTGGATCCATCAGTAAATAAAAGAGAAAAGTTGGGCCATTTAGATGAAATAATGTCATTGAAAATATTATTGACAGTTCGGGCCGGGAGATTGGAATGACTTTTAAGGATTCCGATCCCTTCAAATATTGTTGGGGATAGGGTGACGTGACTATATTTTAATTTGTATAAGGGAAGTAGATCATTTTGGATGATGTGGAGCTCTGAGAGAGACTTAAAATTTTTACAGATGTCAGGAAGAGGTTTAGTTGAAGCTCTGATTGTAGATGAATGGGTTGAGTCAATGAACAACGAGACGCTGGGGATAACCTGATGACATTTAGAATTTAAACATTTAAGAACAAATTTGTCAGCAAATAGTTGACGCCTTAAATAAAGAGGAGGATCAGAACATTCTACTTGAAGGGAATTGATGGGTGACGATTGCATCGCTCCAGTTATAATTCGCAAAGATTTAGATTGAATTTTGTCTAATTTATTAAGTACATTTTTTGAGGCAGTACTAAAAAGTGGGCAGGCATAATCGATATGGCTTCGAATAAGTGCGTTGTAAAGCAACTTAATGCAAGTAGGGTGAGCTCCCCACCAAACGCCAGATAAGGATCTGATGATATTTAAATTTTTTTCGCATTTAGTAACTAAATTATTAATATGGGAAGACCATTTAAGTTTCCTATCAAATGTTACTCCCAAAAATTTTACTTCAGAAGCGTTGGGGATTGGAGAATTTTTAAATAAAATTTGAACGGGGGGGTTTTTATGGCGGTTTGAGAAGGTGACACACTGAGTCTTTTGGATTGAAAGTTCAAAACCATTTAAGGTGAGCCATGTGCAAAGGGCATTCATGGCTTCGTTAAGATATTTGACGGCGAGAGGGATGATTTTGGATGATAAGAAGAAAGCTATGTCATCTGCGAACTCAATAACTTTTACTTGTGGGGGAATAGTGACATGCATATCATATGTGTATATATTATACAGTTAGGGGGACAATACATCGCCTTGTGGTAAACCCTTCCAAACAGACCTACTTTGAGGAGAAATATCTGGAAGTTCAATGAAAATTTTTCTATCTAGAAATAGATTAATAATAGATTGGACAAACATGGGGGGAAGGCCAAGGCCTAGAAGTTTTTTTTTCAGGATTGGGATGGAAAAATTGTCAAAGGCGCCTTCTATATCTATAAAGACGGCAAGACAAACTTCCTGTTTAGAAATTGATAAATTAATATCAGTGCTGATGATGGCAAGGTTATCTTGAGTGGATTTTTTTTTTCCTAAATCCAAATTGAGATGGAGAGAGAAGCTGTTTACTCTCGACAAAAAATTCTAATCGGTTTTTAATTAATTTTTCATAAAGTTTACTGAGGGTGGATGAAAGAGCGATCGGCCTGTAGTTGGATCCAGAATTTGATGATTTGTTTGTTTTTAAAATAGGGATGATTATTTGACAACTCCAGTCATCAGGCATTATTCCAGTCTGGAAGATTTTGTTTAAGATGCTTAAGAAGTGGTTTAGAACATTATCATTACTATTTTTGATTATGCTGTAAGGTATACCATCTCTGCCTGGAGATGAGTCCTTGACTATTGATAAACAATTTTTTAGCTCAATTAAGGTGAATGGAGAGTCTAGCCAATGATTAGACATAAGAGTATTATAGATAGGCGTTATTTCATCTAAGTTAGGTACAGAAGGGGGGGCAATTTTGTCCAAGAATTCATCTATCCATTTAGAATGAGACGCTCGAGGAGATGGAGAACTGAAGGAGGATCGAAATCTTCGGATCATAGACCAAAATTCCGAAATTGGAGTGTTCGGAGATACTGAATTGCAGAAGTTGTACCACCCAGATCTTTTTTTTGACCTCAATACCCTTTTGGCATTGGATTCAGCGTTTTTGTATATAAGATAGTTCTCCATAGTCATATTGTAACGATAGGAAAGAGATTTAGCTTTCCGAATTCTTACTACTTTGGAACATTCCTCATCCCACCAGGGAGTTGGAGGGAGTTTTTTTAAAAGAGATTTAGTTTTAGGGGGAGGATTTGATTTATTTATTGCAGTTATGAGCATTGATTTGAAGTTATTATAGTCATCTTTGACGGAAAATATATTGGTGTTGGGTAAATTTAGTAGGAACTTGTCCATATGACAGTTAAATTCATCCCATTTGGTGTGTTTCGTTTTAATCTTTGTCGAAATATGAGACTTGTCCGATTGGAAAGAAGTTTGATAAGTAATGGTGATCGGGAAATGATCACTGGAGCAAGGGTCGGGGGACACCACCCAAGAGGAGAGAGAACCCAGACTAGTAGAACATATCGAGAGATCCACTGCACTGGGGTTTGTGCTGGGGCGAGAGATCCTAGTAGGAGATCCGTCATTCAAAAGGAAAAGGTTGGATTGATCTAGGAAATCCATCACACTTTGACCATCTCGGTCGGAGAAAGCAGAACCCCAGACGGGGGAGTGGGCATTAAAATCGCCTAATATAAAGAAAGGAGGACTTAGTTGACTTACAATTTGCAACCAAATTTGTTTATTGAAGTGGGCTGTTGGGGGAAGATAGACTGAAATAAAGGATGTGTCCTTTATTTTAGCTGCAACCATTTGGAAGTCAGCATTGGGGGGTTTGATATTATTTATTGGGGAAAATGATATGGATTTCTTAATAAAAAGGGCAGCACCGCCGCCCGAACCTTCCGGGCGGTCGTCGCGGAGACAGGAATACCCTCCCACATTAAAGTGGGTGGATGGAGTAAACCAAGTCTCCGAGATAGCAGCCAAAGAAATAAAGTTGGAATTTAATAGGTTAAGGAGATCAGATTTGTTAGAAATAGCACTTCGGCTATTCCACTGAAGTATTTTGAAATCTTGAAGAGTCATTTTGAATAAATGATTTTAATGTGGAAATAATAGTAGCAGCGTTGGACGGTAGATTAGTTTGAGAAGAAATAAGGTCAATTAGAAGCATAATGAGAGTTTGGATAAATGAAGAATTGTCTTGGGAGAGTTTTTCCGAAAGTTTTAGAGAGTTCATTGAGGACGGATTATAATTATTTGCACACCCATTTGTGGCATTTGAAAGAGGTGAACCATTGGGATTTAAGAGCAGTGAGTTGTGTTGTTGCTGATCGTATCCAGGAGCCGGTTTAGAGATATCGTTTTTGTATGTGAATTTAGTTGAACGAGAAGAAGTTGTTGTAGAAGAGGGAAGAGGGTTGGATGAGGAGTTGCTGGATAAAGCCTCAGCAAATGATTTTTTGACAGGCGGGAATAGTTTAGAAGCCTGCAGAAAAGACAAGTTCTGAGAGGCCATAGAAATTTTTATATTTTTTTGGCGAGATTGTTCTGGGCAAGAAGTGTTGATAGCTGTATGTGAGCCTGAGCAGTTAAAACATTTGGGTGAGGAGGAAGAAGGACATTGGTCAGCTGCGTGGTTTTCTCCACATTTAAAACATCTGGGTTGAGATCTGCATGCAGCTTTGGTATGACCAAAACGGCAGCAATTGAAACATTGAGTGGTGGGATAAGTATACATTTCAACCGGTAATGAGTTGAAGAATAAATATATATGGGAGGGAAGAGATTGACCTTCAAAGGTGATAACTACAGATTGGGAGGGCTTCCAGAAAATTATACCCTCAGAGGAGTCCTTGTAATTTAGCCTCCTGGCTTTTATGGGATTGCCAATGTGTTGGGGGGTTGAAAGTGAAGACAGAATTTCTGCGATGGACAGATCGGTCGAGATACCTCTGACCAGGCCCATGCGAGTGACATTGAAAGTAGGGATATATGCCTTGAACTTTGAATTAGATGAAATGAAGATATTTTTGATGAAACTGTTGGCAGCTGACCCTGAGAGGAATTCGACGGAAATTCCGAAGCGACCCTCGGCTTTTACACCTCCAGGCTTGATTGAAAGGTTCTTGCTATTTGATAGGAATTTGCCAAATTCAAGAGGGTGGATGGTTTTTCCTTGCTCAGTTTTTTGGGCGTATACTATGAATGGGCCACGGGAATGAGGAGAATAAAAGTTTGTTGGAGGAAGTTGAGAAAGTACTGGTGGGGATTGTGAAGTCGAAGGAGAGTCAAGTTTTATTGGGGAAGAAGGAGTAAATTTCCTTTTTTTGGTAGAAGTCAAAATGACAGAATCACTGTCAGAAATTTCTCCATTTTCCCCGTCTGGGGGGTCTGGAAAGGAATCTGGGGGCTTTGTAGGGGGTCCAGGAGGGAAATCTTCCTCCATTATTCACAACAGTAAACAACTACAATAATAGTATGGAAAATGACAGAAGTAAAAAAAGGTTATAAATATCTGGAAATCAGCAGCGAAAAGTGACTCCTGGAAGATCAGGAGGGAGAAGAAACCTCAAGGCACAACACACAACACTTTTTTTTGCCAGAAAACAAAAAAGAATGGTAAAAAATTAATTTTAGATAGAGCAAAACAAAACAACTGATGACAGCCAAATGTTATTGTTGCAATCTCCGTCCATATTCTTCTTTACTATAAGAAACGACTAGAATAATTCAAATTGGAAACAAAAAATGAACAAAAATGATAGTCGAGAATCAAAATCAATACGCATCACCGTCTACCAAGAAACCAAAGCACTTAACTAAATTTATTGAATATCTTGTTTTCACTTGACTTCGTCTGAGGAAAAAAATATTGTATTTTTTTTTGTCGTTGTTTTGCATAATAGTTGTTTCATATCTCCGAGACTTCACGGTTTCGGAAGTAAATATATTTCACATTCCAATACTTTCATTTGTCTAGCCACAATAGAATATTCTACAAATGTTGTTATATTTAACATCAGAACCGAAGAGTTACTAAGTAAATCAAATTTGGTGCTGTTTATTTGTGGAGTGATAAGCATCTGAGTTTTATTTTATTCTGAGTTTTTGTTCACATTTTTACCAATGTATTTTTTTTTCTTCATATCTTAAAAGTATTTATAATGGTTTTGTGTTACTAACACATGTAAAAAGAAATGTAATAGGTAATAAATAAATATTATTGTAAACGTTTATTGGACGGTGGGTACTATTTATTTTTTGTTATTTTTTTATGTTTACCGTCTGTATGTTGTGTACAATTAAAGTACCTAAAGGGTTTTTCACAAAATTTTGGTTTTTCTTGGTCTTGTTACAATCCACCCCTGGTTTGGGACTTGAACTGAAAGTAGCTTTTACTCTCTTATCGGTCTGATTCCAATGAGAGTAAATAATACATTTTCTTACATAACATTACAAAGTAACATTTTGACTGGATTGATCTCAGAGTTGGCTGAACGCGGTGAGTCAGGTACCGAATCCTAAAATATAAGGTGCAGTCACTTTTGCATTTCCATGGGTCGCTTTTTATTTAAAATATACAAATTACTAAAAATTCTTTTCCTTATTTTTCTTTGACCTGTGTAAAGACGGCCTCCGTGGTCAAGGGTTGAGGCCCTCGACTAGCAAGAAGAAGAAGGTCGCGGGTTTAAATTGTGGCGTGCGCAAGTAAATTTTATTTTATGAATTTGTGTTATTTCACAATTCTATCAGTATCACCTTGGTGAAAGACCATCATTCAGAATTGAAACGTTGCTTTAAATAGCTTTGAACGTGTTTGGTAATCAGATATAAATAACCAGATACTTCCCCAGCTCTCTCTTCCCTATCTACTCCCTCTCCCCTCCATCTTCAGCCTCACAACATACCCCAATTTGGGATGCCATAGTCTCACTGGCTCCAGACGGTTAGGAGCAGTCGGGACTCTTGTGCGGTAATCATATTAAATTTGTTTTTAAATTGTAACTAAGAAAGGTAGCCTTTTGTTTCGTAATTGAGAATTTCAGGGCTCCCAATACCATCATTAATGATTTTATTTGATAGAATATGATCAGAGATAATCCGCTCATATGCCAATGCCAACGCCTTGAAAATTCAACTAGCAAAAAGGTGACTTTATCGTGATTTTTTGGGGGTATTATGCCGTGTAGCGCTTCCTCATTCTTCAGCTAACGTTTCAGAGAGCATTACAGCGTCCATCATTAGGAAGATGGCGTGTAGATTGTGGTAAATTGTGTGTTAATGTGCGTAGAAGTGACACCGTATTGCGCGTGATATTTCATTGTTAGTTTATCAAATTAATATGGTTTTCGGCGTTTTTTAGGTGTAGCCGTAATTTTGACTAAAGAAGATGAAGCGCAATATGGCAAAATAGTCCAAAAATAAAGTGAATATTTAAAAATAAAGATTAATTTAGTTTACCTTTTCTAATAGGAAGACATAATTTTGTATTATGTTAGTAGATGCAGATGTCCTTGGGATAATTTATCAAGAATATAAATAAGACAAGGAAGAACAAATTTGACAGAATGTAGGGAATTACTTATGCTATATTTTCGGAGAAATTAATTTTGAGGCTTTTTCTGAAATATTTTTATGATAGGCGATTATTCCAAGACTAAGCGAAGATACACTTTAGGCTTAAGGGTCAGATACTCATGGCTCTTTCTAAGATGCTCTCAAAACATTTAGTCTTGATTCTTAACACCAGTTTCCGTCGGCTTTACAGCTTTATTCTTAGGACGGGTTGTTTTAGAGAATTTGAACATTTCTTCGAATTTCAAGTTCTGTGAGAGATTTTTTCAAGTTTTGTTATTATTTCAGTTCTGACAAGCAACTAGTCTATAATGGTATAGTAACAGAATTAAAATAGAACTTTCACAGAACTCAAAAATGAACGTTGAAATTTCATGAATTGAATTAAATTTGAAACATACGAAAGCAATAAGAATAATTATGTTCTTTACGCGTGTTGCAATTTAAATACGCCTGTTTAAAATAAAATCCGAGAATTATATTATCCGCATAAACATGTTGAAAAAACATATTTCTTTATATCAACTTAATCACGAACACCATTAACGATTAACTGCATTTAAAAGCAATCAGGGTATTTTGTGCGTATACCTAAAGTTTCGTGTTACGTAGGACCGGTAGTGAAAAATGCATAATGCTCAATCAGATGTAATTATGTACTTGCGTGAAATCATTCCGATGCAATTTAGCGAGGAATTATTGCATTCTGTCGAATATATTGCCAATATTGAGGACATTATGGCGTCAATTTTTTGTTCAGGCAAAAAGCGCACAGGTTGTTCCAGTTTAGTTAATTGGTATCGATCAAATAGAGTGATGCATTTTTCTGGTAAATCTGATGGCTTCTTTAAAATATTTTTGTTTTGATTTTATTCCAGTTTATTGGAGGATTCTGGTTTTATGATATCGTTAAGTGTTCTTGTATTTCGGGTGTGCATTGATGATATAGCACTAGTTTATGGTTCGAGTGAATACAATTCTTTCGTATTTATTGTTATTAAGTTTAATTTGTAGAACTCCATTTTATTTTTTTATTTTTTATATATTCAATAATATTGTTATTAGGTTTATAAAAACAGTTTATTCGGGTGTTTAGAATTCATCGGACAGACATCTAATAAAATTGCCAAAGTCCTCAAAAAGTGTGGCTTAGATATTACCTTCCGCACAAATAACAACTTAGGATCATCTCTTAAAAACTCAAAAAGTAAGGTACTCAAATTACAAAATAGTGGCATTTATAAACTCCAGTGTGACGAATGCAACGCTGTTTATGTTGGACAAACGGGAAGGTCCTTTAACACTAGGTTTAAAGAACATATAAGATCTTTTAAAAATAATAATAAAATGCAATCTCAATTTGCCAAACATCTCCTAGATGAAAATCACTCACTTAATGATAATAATAAACCAACTCCGTTACACGTACAAAATAAAGGCCGTAAACTGAATCTTTTAGAGCAGTTAGAAATTAACAAAAACTTTAATAATCCGAAAGCTATTCTAATTAATGAACAAACAAATATAATTCGTTCACCCCTACTAGATATCTTCAAACCTAATGCAAATATGAGTGCACTATGAAGTACCTACTTAATTATGCTATTAAAATAACCCTATGAGTCATCGTTTGGGAATAACTAACATAAAGACATTCAGTCAAATTTAAACATTACACTAATTGGGAAAACTTTGCTGGGGTAATAACCATTAATAATTTTTAATATTTTACTTAGAAATCAATTAAGAAATCAGTAAATGAAATTAAAATAACTACCTAGAAATAATATAAATGTATCGTCTGTAAGTGGGCTACCCACAGTTTGATAATGCCTTCAGAGGGTGAAACAGCTGTCACGCGTAATAATAATTACACAGCAGAACTTGTTTAAAAATAAACTGTTTTTATAAACCCAATAACAATATTATTGAATATATAAAAAATAAAAAATAAAATTCTTTCGTTTCTTATCTTATGTGTACCAGTAATTTTTGAGTATATAATGGACAAATAAGGAAACATTAACATGTATTAATGTTTCTTTATATTTGTCCCTTATATACTCAAAAACTACTGGTTTGTTCTTATCAGTTTCATAAGTGTTTAGAGAGTGGGTTGAACTGTTGAAGAAGTCGAGGACACCCGAGGAAGACTTAACGCATTTTCGCTGCACTAGAATGAGATACGGACTCGAATAAAAGTCAATATATAATGTAGTTGTTTTTTAAGTAACAATGTGCTATACGGTAGTCAATGGTGGGAGTCAGAGACGCCCGAAAAGACATGGCAAGATCAAGTGAAACTAAAACTTATAAAAAGTAAACTTTTACAACTCTTTAAAATAATATTATTTCTACCTTAAAAAAAAACACAGTTTTCACATACAATAGAAATCACAACCTCAAAAATTTACTCTGAACCATTAATTATTAAGTTACATATTAATTTTTGGTATTTCAAAAGTATTATTATAAAATAAAAAAAAACCGGTTAAATAATATAACTAAACAAGTTCTACTGTATAGTTATTAGTACGCGTGACAGCTCTTTCGATCTCTGAAGTCATCATCAAACTGAAGAAAACAAATAGAGATCTGTTTCATAATTTGCAGGATCATAATTTATAATGTAGGCGGTCATGAATAAAGTTACAAAGTGACGTCTTGAAGTGAACTGAAAGGTAACAAAGTGATGTTAGTGAAAAGGTCGCGAACAGAGAGGAAATTGCCTTCTACCCCCTCATTTTTTGTATTTTTTTTGTACCAGAGTCTCGCTCTAAAAGACGTCGCACTCTATTACTGCAGAGCCATCAGCACAAATTTGTTCATAAACTCACCCGTGGAAGGCATTATTTATGTCATGAACCGTTCACAGCACATTGAAAGATTTTTAAGGGACATTTACAAAGAAAACATTAAAATTTATAAGTAATTTTTGGACGTTCTTCAGGTATCTGTAACCTGCGACCAGTTCCCCTCCATTGTCCTGTTCCTGATCGTGCTAGGAAACTGCGGCGATGAGACCGCCGATTTGACCGCCGATATCCCCGACACCATCGGCGGCGAATCGGCTAATCAAAGGGCAGCCGATCACAAATCACTCATCGGGAATCGTCCCGCTTCGTGTTGACAATATGTAATTAATGGCGGCGAGGTTCCTACGTACAGTATCCATCTGATATTGCACTGCGGAAGATTTTAAACCACTCTATCTGTACTATATTTATGTTTTTCATCGAATGATCAAAAATTGTAAAACCGTACTAGGCTTTTTTAATTGATTATTCAGGGATCCCAATATCACACTCCTATGCGACGGATTCAACAGCTAGGAAACAAATACTATGATGTTGTTGATATATTTAGTACATCAATTTCAATATATGAGCATACCCTATTGAAGTTTTTTTTCATCCAGTAGTGGAATAATTTAATAAAGGTATTTAATTTGACTAGCACATAATAATTTTGTCAACTGAAACAGAAAAAAATATTTTGGATTATTTATGTTTTGTGCCTACATACTGTGTAGATCGAGTTCAGTGATATTTTTACTTTATTTTTTTGCAATTGTTTTAAATAGTCGTTTCCTGCACTATTTTCGTGTATAATTTCGTAAATATTTTTTATATATATGTATGTAAAAGCCTTGATAGGCGTGAAATAAATAAATAAATAGAAATGATCGATAGAAGGCGTAGAGTAGTTCACCAGGCGTAGCCTTCGGTCTGAAGATTGCTGCGATGATAACCAACTTTCGATAGGAAAGGTAGCCGAAGATGATCCGAGCTGTAAAGCAGACATACTCGTTTTGTTTCATACTGATTTTATTTATTTTAATGTGATTATCGCACAAGAGTCCCAATTGCTCCCTGCAACCGGAGCCAGTTGGACTATGGCTTCCACAATTGAGTTATATTGTGAGGCTGAAGGTGGTGGGGAGGGAAAGGAGACGGGGAAGATGAGGAAGTACCTCACTAAGTAAGTCCTGTAACCAAACATGGATTTATATTAGTCTTTCACTAGGGCGATACTGAGAGTATGTTCCACTCTAGAACGTGCCTCAAATATACTATTTATATTATTTTATAATTTTCTTAAAATGTTATTATAAGTTTATTTCTGTAAAAAGAGTCAGACACGAAAGCAAGGTTTAAGCGTTAAAACACTTAATTAGTTGCAGTGACAGGCTATAATGAGATTGGACTAATTTATACACTTATTTAAAAAAACATTTTATTACGAAATGAAAACGCTTATCAAAAGTTGAATTAAATTGTAATTAAATATTTTTAATCATGCGCAATGTGTTTGAGATTTCTCAATAATTATGTGTGAAAAATCCAATGCACCGATCTCAGCCTTATTGATGCGTAATATAAAATTATTATCCAATTAGATCGAAAAAAAAAAATTATAGTATTTTAAATGCTACCAGTTGCGCCAGTGTAGTGTATCGTTATATTTATTTTTAAAATGAGAATACACTCGGTGATCGGGTGTTTATAATAAATACTTCTGCCGTCTAAGATTACGAGTTTCTTCATTATCGTGAGATACTTACAATGAATGTCTTCAAGTGATACGTCAGTTCTATGGGAGACTGTCGAGGAAAGAATCTCGTACTAAGCTGCCGGCTTGGAGATCGGCTAGCATCTGCTGTAATCGTAACCAATAACCATTCGGGTACAGCCGACATGTTGTCTCTGTCATGTGGCGTCACTATTATATATTAAAACTAAATAACAATAACTTTACAACACTCTACCGACATCTGTTTGGCGGTATTCAAACTACTATAACTATCAACACTACAATATTTAATTGAGTAATAAATTATTATCAAGGCGCTTATTTCCAGATTGGTAAATACTTTTAGTATACTCTGAAAGACCACATTCAGAATTAAAACTTTGCTTGAAATGGCTTTAAACGTGTTAGGTTACTAGAATCTGAATAGTCAGGTATACCGCATACCCCACTTAACTCTTTTATCACCTTCCCCTCCCTCAGTACCTTCAGTTTTACAACATACACCCAGTTGAGCATGCCATAGTCCCACTGGCTCCAGACGGCTGATAGGAGTTGGTACTTTCATGCGGTATTCACATACAAAAATGTATCAATACTTATTTATTTATTTTCTCGCTTATTGACAACTCTAAAAAAACACAAGGATCGGTTTTGGACCTTTACTACCTTTCAGGACAGCATCCAGGCAAACGGAGATAGGAATGTTTAGTATTAAAAGTATGAAATGAGTTGATAAGAGGTGAAAAAAATAAAAATTGAAAAATTATTACTACTAATCTTCTAATTGCTGTTGGCTATCATCAAATGAATCTTTACCCTGGAGACTGTAGCCTGGAACAATTCAGCGGAACTCGTACAAGTCAAGTAGGTGTCGAAGCCAAAGATGAGACATTTTCTCTAACATGTCTGTTTCATTTCCCCCTCTCGCTCCTCATGATTGGCTAAATTGTTTGAGTTTTTCTTCTATTTTGTTTTCTACAAATTAGTAAATTTTAGACATGTGTTGAAGAACTTTATAAAATAATAACACGTATTTATTTATCAGTACGGTATTTTGAGGTTTAGCCCATGTAACCATATTTCACAAACTAAAGTTCAAAGCGTTTAGTTCCTACCAAGGCGTCGATGATTCAAATTTCAGCAAGCTTTGTCTTCCGTCATTGAACATGCAACATGTTTCCTTTATATGGTATTTGATTCGCACAACTTCTTCTTGTAATCAATTGCTTGGAAGTTAAAACGTAAAAGAGACGAGTAATTATTATAAATATGGTGAAATTGAACAAACTTTAAACCTTTTTTCTTTAGATTAAATAAGAAAAGATTTTTTTCATTACGACAGATAAGATGGTCTTTTAATAAAAACGTGGGCTTTCCAATTATAAATTGTATGGGACTTCAGGGTATTTCGCTCTAACCCATCTGGTACACAATTTCTCCATGTTGAATTTAATTATGAATCATCTAAAAATAAGATGGACTCTTACAAATTTTTTAGAGTTTACATGAAAAAACAGTTATAAAGGTTATCAAAAGTAATTTAGGATATTGAATGAAACAACATATTTACATAGTATTTTAGAGCATTTTTTTGAGAATTTGCTCCAAAACAAACAATTCATACATCATGCAAACCTTATGCAAACAAATATTTCTTCTCCAAGGAGAGCTTGGGTACTGGAAGCATGTAAATTAATGGACATCAGTATATTCAGCTCTTAAATATCTCTGGACTACTGTTGTTTCAGACGAGGATATTTTAGAAATGATTACCAGAGTTTTCAGCGTTAACAGTGAACATATAATGAAATTGGTATTGTTAAATCAATTATTAAAGACTTATACGCTTTTTATGACTTTAGTATGAGTAATTGAAAAGTTGTAAAGTTAATCGTAAACAGGGAATGTATGTCTTTAAAAAAAACGAGAGAGTGAAATAATTACTAATAACAGAAAAATAATCTTTCTCTGATGTACAATACCATTTTTCAGAAAGGAAGAAAAAAAGATTATTTATTTAATAAATGTCTTTAGGCGGGCTGCCTTGGATCCCCCGTTTAATCATCAGAAAGGCGCGGGCGGGTGTCGGATTAAAGCAGAAATTAATTAGCAATTCGGCTGCGCCCGCAGAGATGCTATCTCGAACGGTCTGGACCAGTGATGCTGCCTTCAGTTCCCTGATAAACGATGCCAATTATTTGAGTAACCCGCTTCAGGTCATCACAAGAATGAAATTTAAAAAATGGCCCGAATAAAATGAAAAATAGCGTGCGTGAAAAATTGCCCAAATATTTTTCTCTTGAAAATATTGTCAGAGCGACGCATTGGTTGAGATAATTCGAGAAAAGTGCGGTTAAGGATTTTTTTCTTTAATGTGACAAGGACACATTGAACAGGTTGAAACATTTTTGGTTTTCATATTCTGAGATATTAAAATATTTGGTTAACGCAAAAGTTCGCACGGTTGTTATTTAAAGAATGAAAAGAACCTTATATGATTTATAATATCAAAGATGATTTTTTTTAGGGATACGCACTTCGGGAACATTTAAATTTTGTTTTGTTTCTTCATATTATGTTATCATTATTTACATTTCAATTTTTAACCTCATTAGGACTGTGTAGGTAATTTAAAGCGTTTTTTTGTCTTTGAAATAATAGTTTTATCCTTCTTTCCCTTTAATTATTGGGATGATTATTGTCTATCTATCCTATCAGATCGATTAGATGGTCGAGCGGTCTAAAGCGTCGGGTTCCCACTTATGATAATATTAATCTTTTTTTCAAAGCGCCGCACTGTGTTTCGCCCCATACAAGCTAGATGGTTTGTATATTACTTTGGAATTTTTGAACGATGACGTCACAAGTGTATTACAAGACAGACAGTGTGACAAATAATTTTTTAATTAGGGTGATTAATTTACGGGATAACTAATTCAGAGTACGTAAGCTTGATTATTCAGATGTGAAATGTATTAGGATGTTTATTGAGTTTAAGGTACTGTATTAGGGGTCTGAGGAGTTCTGTTTGGAGCTTACTTTGCAAGATATGTAGCATATTTAAAAAAAAAACCTTTTAATGCTAACCATTTTAGATTGTCACTCATAATAATAAATAACTAGTGTTTTTATGTGGTCTCAAAAAACGGTATTTCCAACTTACCGAGAATTTATTTCGGAGAGCATATCAAAACCGTACACCAATTTAATTTTTTTCAATTACAACAAGTTTCTATATTTTTCCACACGAACTTGCAGCAAGCCTACGAGATTTCCAGGCAGGAAGTTTGTGAAATTTAGAATTTTGCCCAGTTTGCCGAAGAAACAAAGGCTTCAAGAAATGTGAAAATAAATATGTATAAAAGGGAGGCCTTAGCACGGGTAAGCCCTCAGTGAGGCCAACATTACTAAATTTTACTAAGAAATGTAAAATATTGTACCAAAAAAAAGAAAACTTTAATAATATTTTAACTTGAATAACTCATAGTAACAAGTGTTAAATATATGAAAATTGGAGGTGGGCAAATTTTAACTTTAAAGCGATGCCATACGTAGTATTACGTAGTAGTGCAAAATCATGTGTTTTTGGTTTGAAAATTTGGTCGCCTAGAAATGTTTCAGATGCTTTAATTAAATACTGCGAGTAGAATACATCCTGGCCTTTGAAAGAATCGAGTATTTTTTAGACGAGTCTTTTTATAAGCCCAGAAAAAAATAATGTAAAGGCCTATGAAAACTGCTTTAAAGTTCAAAATCTCCTACTTACGAACCCATTTTCGGTTATAATTTTATTGTATAGTGTGGCAAATTAAGTAATTTATAAAATGTTCGAAAAAAATTTAAATATATATGCCTGAACATCCACAAAATAAAATAAAAGGCTCTTTTTGGCCATGTTTTTTTCTTGCATAAATCAAAACAGGCGGATGGTGTTAAGCGGGAATTTAAACCTTATCGCCATCTACGTAAGGGTTGTTATTGATAGCGGCTCAATTTAAAATATTATACGACGTAGTGCATCGCCTTAAATGTAAATTTTTCTGATAACTAGCAAATACTATAGGTACTGTTATAAATATGCTCAAAATACCGTGTCTTTAAGTACTTAACTTATCTATGATAAAATTGTCTATGATATGTCTATGAAAAATTATTTCTACCGATTATTTCTACCGATTTTGTTTACAAAAATCTTTCTAATTCTTTTTATTATCCAAATTATTTTAACACCAAATTTTACTGCTCTAAATGTATTTATTACCAAAACCATTTTAATTATTTTAACATCAAACCTTATCATTCTAAATGTTTTTTTTACCCAAATTATTTAAGTTATCTTATCATAAAATTTGATTGTTTTAAATGTTTTTATTACCCAAATTATTTTAATTATTTTTCCATCATTTTCTATTATAACCCAAATTATTTTAATTATTTTTCCATCATTTTCTATTATAACCCTAATTATTTTAATTATTTTTCCATCATTTTCTATTATAACCCAAATTATGTTAACTATTTTACCATCATTTTCAATTATAACCCAAATTATTTTAATTATTTTTCCATCATTTTCTATTATAACCCTAATTATTTTAATTATGTTTCCATCATTTTCTATTATAACCCAAATTATTTTAATTATTTTACCATCATTTTCTATTATAACCCAAATTATAACCCAAATTATCTTTACATTTTTACCTTCAAATTTTATTGTTTTAAAGGTCTTTCAAAGTATTTTAATTATTTTTACTTCAATTTCTATTTTTCCAATGGTTTTTATTACCCAAAGTATTTTAACTATTTTACCATAAAATTTTATTATTTTAAATGTCTTTACTACCCAAACTATTCTGATTATTTTATCATCAAATTCTATTATTCTAAATGTTTTTATTACTCTAATTATGTTAATCACTTTACCATAAAATATTATTGCTCTAAAAGTTTTTATTATCTAAAGTTTTTTAAGTATTTTTCCATAAAATTTTATACCTTTAAAGGTTTTTATTATCCAAAGTATTTTAATTATTTTACCAACAAATTTATACCTTTAAAGGTTTTTATTATCCAAAGTATTTTAAATTATGTTACCATCAAATTTTATGGTTTAAAAGGATTTTATTATCCAAAGTACTCTAATTATTTTAGCATGAAATTTTATGTTTCTAAAGGTTCTTATTATCCAATGTATTTTTATTATTATTCCATCAAATGCTATTGTTTTAAATGTTCTAATTATCCAAAGTATTTGAATTATTTTAACATCAATTTTTATTGCTCTAAAAGTTTTTATTACCCAAATTATTCAACTTATTTTTCCATCAAATTAGATTGTACCAAAGGTTTTTACTATCCAAAGTATTTGAATAATTTTACTGTCAAACTTTATTGTTTTAAAGGTTTTTATTATTCAAAGTACTTAAATTATTTTCCTTTAAAATTTTATCCTTTTCAAGGTTTTTATTATCCAAAGTATTTTCATTATTTTACCATCAAATTTTATGTTTTTAAAGGTTTCTATTATCCAAAGTACTGTTATTATTTTACCATCAAATTTTACTGTTATAAATATTTTTTATTATCCAAAGTTTTTGAATTATTCTACCATCAAACTTTAAGGTTTAAAGGGATTCTATTTTACTATCCACAGTATTCTAATTATTTTACCATGAAATTTTATGTTTTAAACGGTTTTCATTATCCAATGTTTTTTTATTATTATACCATCAAATGCTATTGCTTAAAATGTTTTAATTATCCTAAGTATTTGAATTATTTTACCATCATTATTACCATATTACTTTATTGTTCTAAAAGTTTTTATTATCCAAATTATTCAACTTATTTTTCCATCAAATTATATTGTACCAAAGGTTTTTATTATCCAAAGTATTTGAATAATTTTACTGTCAAATTTCGTTGTTTTAAAGGTTTTTATTATTCAAAGTACTTAAATTATTTCCCTTTAAAGTTTTATGCTTTTCAAGGTTTTTATTATCCAAAGTATTTTCATTATTTTACCATCCATTTTTATGTTTTTAAAGGTTTCTATTATCCAAAATACTGCTATCATTTTACCATCAAATGTAATTGTTTTAAATATTTTTTATTATCCAAACTCTTTGAATTATTTTACCATCAAATTTTATGGTTTAAAAGGATTTTATTTTATTATCCAAAGTATTCTAATTATTTTACCATGAAATTTTATGTTTTTAAAAGTTTATATTATCCAAAGTATTTGATTAATTTTACTCTCAATTTTTACTCCTATATTACTCATTATTTACCACCACTAGCAAAATGTGTGAACTTTGTATGGATCAACTTATGTAACTTCGCAACCGCAACATGATCACTCAACTTAATATTGATACAGAAACATTTAACAACTCAGAACACACTTTTGACAAAGCGACAGAATGTAATTCTCTGTCCACAGAACAACACAACTTAAACATAATTTCCCAAAACATTAGAAGTATTCGAAAGAACTTCGATAATTTCTCGATCCTCTTAAACGAAATAAACATAAGCTTCGACATTATTATCTTGACTGAATGCTGGTTAGATGATTCGTACACAAACCTAAACTTAAAAGACTATACAACTCTCCATTCCACTAAACATCTAAATCAAAACGACGGTATAGTAATCTTTGCCAAAGATTCACTAAACCCATCAATAACAGAAATCAACCTAACCGAAGCAAACTGTATCCAAATCTCGCTCGGAACAGACATCTCCATATTTGCCGTCTACAGACCCCCATGCTATAACAATCTCTCACCTTTTTTCAACTCCTTAAATAAACTTCTCGAAAAAAATAAAAAAAACACAACAATTAATTATTGCAGGGGATATGAATATTAACTTACTAAACGGGCAACCAATAACCACAGAATACTTAAGTCTACTTACTCACTATGGATTAAATTCGACAATCAACTCACCAACAAGAATTACGTCAAACTCTGAATCCTGTATTGACCATATATTTGTTAAAACTAGGAAAAAAACATCTTCATCCATTATTCGATCAACGGTCACAGATCATTTCACTACTACACTAAGCATACATCATAACGAGAAACAAAAAGATGAAAAAAACAACTCCGTACAAGACAAAATTAATTTTAAGTGCCTAATAGAGGACATACATAAGGAATCTTGGTCAAATGTAATAAATGAACCCGACCCAAACAACGCGCTGAACACATTTATGAACACAGTTGGAACCTACATTGCTAAACATACAACAAAAAATACCCCGAAAAACTACTCACATAAAGAAAAAAAAATAACACCCTGGATCACGAAAGGATTAGTAAACAGCATTCATAAAAGAGACACAATGCACATGCAAGTGCGCAAAAACCCATATGACGACAAACTAAAAAATAATTACCTGCTATATAGAAACCTTTGTAATAAATTAATCAAACAAGCCAAATACAAGTACTACAAAAAAGAAATAAAATCCGCCAAAAATGATCCCAAAAAAATCTGGAAAATCGTCAAAGATATTACTTTCTCCAATCCGAAAAAAGACTCGAAGATCAAAGTACTGTTAATAAATGGAAACAAAACCCTTACAAAAAATGAACCTGGTAAAATAGCTAATTTTATTAACTCCCAATTTGCAAAAGTCGGATCTAACTTAGCTGAAAAAATTCTTCTAAAAAACGGCACAACAGAAGACTCTTTAACCCAACTATCCTCTACCATACAACCAAATCATTCGTTTTATGCTCACAAAATAACTAAAAAGGAAATCTCAGATTTAATTATTTCTCTCAAACCAAATTGCGCTGTGGGCCCAGATTACCTCTCCAATCATATACTGATTAGTCTCCGAGAACATATACTTATACCACTTCAACATATTTTCAACCAAAGTTTCAGCCTCGGCATTGTCCCCGATCACCTAAAAATAGGTTGTATTACTCCAATACATAAATCGGGAGACAAAACGCTTATCTTAAATTACAGACCAATCACTCTGCTAAATTCGCTATCGAAACTACTAGAAAAAACTATGAAAAAAAGACTGCTCGCATACCTTGATAAACATAAACTGATCTCCACCCGTCAATTCGGGTTTAGAGCGAAAATGGGAACAGAAGACGCCTTATCGGAACTAACCACCTACATAGTGAAAAACCTAGATGGCGGTTCAAAGGTGTTAGGAGTGTTCTTAGACCTAGCAAAAGCTTTCGACACCATCTCACACAAATTACTCCAACAAAAACTCAAAAACATTGGCATAACAGGTCCACCACTAAAATGGTTCATTAGCTACATTGAAAATAGACAGCAAATTGTAAAAATAAATAATCAAGAAAGTGACAAAGTAGGCAACAGGTATGGAGTACCCCAAGGCAGCGTCTTGGGTCCCATACTGTTTCTCATCTACATTAACAGTCTAACTGAGATAAGCCTAGGGAACATAAAGTACAAAGTAATCAGTTATGCAGATGACACTGTAATTTTATTCAAAGCCCAATCATGGGAAAACGTCTTCAAACACACGGAAACAGGGATGACTGAAGTAAATAGATGGCTAATAAATAATCTACTGACACTAAATATTTCTAAAACTAAATACTTTACTTTCAGTAAAACATTAGCTGGTCAGCCAGATAGTCACCCACAACTTCATCTTCACCCCTGCACAGTTACCTCATTAACTAACTCACGCTGTGTTTGTGACAAAATTGATTATGCGCAAAATATTAAATATCTCGGTTTAACTGTTGACAATAACTTAAAATGGGATCTCCAAATCAACCTAATTACAAAAAAAATTCGGAAACTCTCTTACATCTTCAAAACAATTCGAAACATTATGTCACTACCTCAGCTAAAAAATATATATTTTGCACTCTGTCAAAGTATTCTTATGTATGGTATTTCAGTATGGGGAGCAGCAGCAGAGACTCATCTCAAATCACTTAAAATAAATCATAAAGCAATAATCAGAATTATGTTTAGAAAGCCTTATCAACATCCGACAGAACAGCTATTGATCAACAATAACCTATTAGACATAAATAAACTGTTCATAAAGAAGATCATCTACAAAAACTGCATAAAAATATCACCACACTTCATAACTCACTCGCAAAACACAAGAGAAAAAACACACAATCAATTACAAGTACCATATATCAAATCAAATTTTGCAAAAAAACATGAATCTTACTTGGCACCACATATATTCAATAAGTTTGTAGCCCAAACAAAGACCTACGTCGCATCTAATAATTTTAATTGGGTATTCAAAAGATTTTTAAACTGGTTGAATGTCAAAGAAAGAAGAGAGATAAGTAATATTCTTAATATCTAAAATTATATATTTCCTTTTTTCTACTCTGTTTTTAATTTCTGATTCTCCTCTTATTTTATTATTATTATTTTTACTATAATATATATATTTCTTTTTTTTCTTTTTTTACCACTTATTTGTTTTTATGTAATTAGAAATTGTTAGTTACCAGCCTCAGAACAGACTTTGTCTAGTGAGGAGGGTAAGGAGAAAAATCATGTATGTACATAAATAATAATAAATAAACGCCCGGGTTGCCGGCACTGAAATTTATTTGATATATTATAAACTCTCTTCCTTTGACAGCATAGCCAAGAACGTTGTTTCAGTTCCGAACCCTAAAAAATGTCACATATTAACAGGTACATGACACAAAATGCGATAAATTAATAATTATTTATATTTTGGAGTTATAATAAAATTAGAAAGAAAACTTAGAGTTAAACACACTCCAAAGGTAGGTTACAAATAACTACTTGATGTGTTAGAGTTTTTACCGTGATACTTGTATGAGACGAAACACTGTGCGCCGTTTAGTGATTATGGGCATTAGGTTTTACGCAACTTAGGTATGGGTGAATCGCGTATCACTTTGCAATAATTTTACAATCGGGTGGCTAATAAGAGAACAGCTTTTTAATCTTTTGAGTTATTCATTATTATGGAAATTGTGCAAAAAGATACATGGCGTTTTAAAACGGGAGGCGTTCTTATCAATAAAATATCAAGCCTCTTTCTTGCAGATTACATTTTGGTATTTTTAAGGTTATTTAATTAATTTTTGATTAATTCAACTTCATTAAATATTGCAGCAAGGAACGCAGTCAATTGGAGAGCTTTTAAAATCTTAAGTTGTGATTTTTAAAACTTTATTGACACGTGGGCAGGTCGTTTTTTCCGTAATGGATCTGAGTTATCGACAATCGATGCTTTGCAGAGTTATATGACAGTATTACTATTACTGTTTCGAGATTGATCACGAATGAGAAAATTACTGGAAGACCGGAGTAACCTCCTTACAGGAAGGAGGACTCCTCTCGAACTGCTCTGCGATCTTTAACTTTCTTACATGAAGGAGGACTCCTCTCGAACAGTCTGCTCTGCGATCTTTAAAGTTGAATAGCATTTCGCATTTTATTTTTCTAGGACAATGCAATTATGTTCAGCTCACAACATTACCACGAACTACCTATATATTTTTGTAAAATCCAAAGTATTCAAAATAATCCAAATAATAGAGTGCTGATAAATCCATTCTTAACGATGAATTTTCGAAACAAATGACAATACTACAAAATAGCACAAAGGATAAAAAATTATTAAAAGCAATAATTTGTCGCCTAGAGCACCTGACTGGACTTCAGAAAGTGCGAGTTCAATTCCCGTCGGCGGCGTTTATTTTTACTCGGGAGATATTTTCAATTTGTAAGGATATTTCAGGCCACTAATTATTGCTTATTATAATTTTTTATTCTTTGTGCTATGCATAAAAACCTTGTCCTATGAACATTAGTTTATCATTAAAATAATTATATACAAAATAGAGCTATGATAATTATACCGAGGAAAATACATATTAGAAAATAAAGCAAATGTTAAAAATCTTGTCATTTAAACGAATTATTTACTCCAATTTATTATTTTAATTTATTAAATAATTAATGGCCATCCATCAACTATATATCTAGAGAAAAAATAAAATTCTGCAGCACAAGCACACACATAAGAAGAGAAAAATAAATTAAATAAGGCTCCCCTTCAGAGAAAAACCTAGAGTCAAAACTTGTTGGCGTACGGAGCAATGAAGATATTTGGCGAATTACCAGAAGATATAAAATTATAAAAAAACATAAACAAATAAAAATCTCTGATTTAAAACAAAGAAATTATTCTTCATAATGGAAGGAGAACACGAAGAATAAGTTCTTTATCTCAAATCAGAGATTTAATATATACTTCGCGTATTACAATGGTGACTCGATAGTCGACCTAACTAGGAGCTGGCTAAATGAGATCTGAAAATACAATGTTCGTCTGGGAGCATTCTAACTGGCCCTGGCGACTACTGGCTACAAGCTGCCATCTTGCGGACTTCCAAGCAAGCTCTTTGCACTGCCCTCTATGAGTGCATCTGTGAAGTTCTTAGCTAACTCAGTTCCCAACATAAAACAACAAAAATTACGAAAATATGTCATTAATTTATTCTTAAAAAGGGTTGTATAAGGACAAAGATTACTATGTACCTATTTAAAATACTACAAATAAAGGAATAAATATATTAGTGATTTAATCATCGAGGAAGATAACATTAACAATGTCTTCAAGGAAACTTGAAAAAAGACCGAAAATCTAATGAGGTACCAAACGGTTGCAACTGAGAATTGAACCGAAAACCTCTATCTTACCGGGATAATAATAATTCTACATCAATGTCCTAATACTACACTCCTATGCGACGGATTCAACAGCTAGGAAACAAATACTACGATGTTGTTGATATATTTATTTATTTATTGGACAATTTGTATAGCGCCGCTTTTGTGAGATATCACCTCAGGGGCGCTTTACAGGTATTACAAAAATATAAATATTACAAAAATAAACTGAATTTAAGTTAAGTAAAATGAAGTACAGAAACTGGTGACACGAAGATAGAAGATGGAGACTCTGCAGCAAGAATCCCAGGTGGTGAGGAAACTGGTCCAGCTGCTGCAGCGAGAGTCCACCGCGTCCAACAACAGTGCCAGCACGAGGTTCGTCATCCGTCCAGGTGTGTGTCTGCTGCTAATAAAGCGCTGACACCTCAGATAGATAAGAGACCCTGGCAGCACTGCTGTGACGTTCGGCGAGTCCATCATTCATCTCCATGTAATCCTGTTCCTGGTGATTGTTGAAGTGGTGCATTCTGCCCGCAATAAAAAGCGACGGGATAATAAATTACCCTGGGCTTAGCAAAATACTAGCTGGGGCCTTCAGAGTTTCCGAGAATTCGGTTGAAAACATCTGGGGTGCATTTACCGATTGACGTTCGTTTCGAATATCGAATATTTTTGAGCAAAAATTCAGAATATTCACTTTTAAAACACTGCACTCAAATCACATATTATAAAGTTCTAATAACTGGTTGTTAAGTTTATTTTTATTAAAGTTAAAATGTTATTTGATTGATTTTAAAAATAAGGGAAAGCATAATTTAAGTGATTTTGCCTCATTTCCCTTGAAAATACAAAAAAAACACAAAGCGGTTGTAGGACGCGTTGGGACACGTCCTGCTGCCACGAAGGGCGCTTTAGTACATCAATTTCAATATATAAGCATACCCTATTGAATTTTTTTTCATCAAGTAGTGTAATATTTTAATAAAGGTGTTTAATTTGGCTAACACATAATAATTTTGTCGACAAAGGAAAAAAAATATTTTGGATATTTTATGTTTTGTGCCTGCATGCTGTGTGGATAAAGTTCAGTGATATTTTGTCTTTCTATTTATTTTTGTGCAATTGTTTTAAACAGTCCTTTCCTGCACTATTTGGGTGTACAATGTCGTAAATATTTATATATATATATGTATGTAAAAGCCTTAATAGGCGTGAAATAAATAAATAACACTCTAAGTAAGTAATTGAGAGTTGTCCCGGTAAGTCATAACATTTGTGTTCGATTCCCAATTGCGACCGTTTATTTTATGTTTCATGTTTCTTTGAAGAGTCGTTAATATTGTCTTATTCGATGATCATATTTAACAATGAGGTTTATAAGATTCAATAAGTTATTCCAATAAATTTAATTTTGTTGATTGGTTAAAACAAAACCAATGTATAAAAAAAACTTTTCTCGGGCGAAGTCGGGTAGTAAGTATAGGTACAAAATACTATGAAATTGTGTGGGTGCATAATCTAAGATTCAGTGCAAAGGTATTATATTTTAAGGTTGAACGTAATCTATGCGTTCATAGATGGCGCTAATTGAATTATTTTAGGAAAAAACACTTTTGGCAAGTTATGCTTTAAAATATTCAGGTGAATAGTTTGTTTGCGCCCGTACCTACCGTTGTGGTTTGTGAACAAGAATAAATAGTTTTGTGAGTTTAAAAACTCAATTCCTTCAAGAAAGTCATACAAATATAATGTTGTATTGATAGTACAATCCGATATTGTATTTGTATGTCTTTGTTGATATAATTGATTTTTTATATGGACGTAAGCATTTTATCTTAATATTTTTAAACATAGCTTGATAAAAGTGTTTTTTTTTTAATAATTGGGTTAACGCCATTTACGAAAGCATAGCCTATAAAATATATTCCGTTTACCCTTAAAATATGCTGACGCATACTCTAATGACAGTTGAACTGTAGATAATATTCTTAAAATTGATCCAATTTCCATTCACTACAATATATATACATCGTAAAGATATTATCTTTTTTAAAAAATTATTACAATTTTTGTGAATATAAATGGCATATTAACCAATACAGATTGGTCGATATTACCCATTAGAATGCAGGAACGCGTTGGAATCCTCGGGTATTCGAGCCTCGATTCATATTATTAACGGTGGTCCTGATCTAATCCCGGAGATAATGCAATACCCACTTAAAGATTTGACATTCCAACATCTTCTCAAAAGGACACCGGTAGCAAAATACACTGTCGGATCCTTTTCATCTGAATCTAGATTTAAAAAATATATACAAATGTGAAATGGTGCGATTGGGCTAGATTCAGACTGGTTAAAGAATGATTAGAATAATTCACGAAGGTCCAATATTTTAATATTTACCTAATAGAATCCACGAGGACTGTTTAACTCATTTTTCTTTAAATTTACGCTTCATTTCAACATGATAGCCGTTTTAATCGTCCAGTAAAGATTCTTCAAATTTGCGTACTTATTTGGACCTTCTTATTCGCATTTTGTCAATTTTGTGGTAACTCTACCAAAAAAAGTTTGAAAAAATAATGTTCATTAAACTAGTGGTGTTTCTTTGGACAAACTGTAACATTCAACTACATAATCTGTTAAATAATAAAATAGATAGTCCCGAATCTATATTGTATATAATCTAGTGTCTATAATGTAGAAGAAAACAACACTAATGCAGCAAATAATAATAATGCACCAATTACTTGCGCGATCACGACTTACACTCACTAGACATTTTTCATCTTTCTTTGCAAACATATAAAACTAATTTAAACCGGTCGGTGGCCGAGTTGACATCGCGTTTGGGTCCCACCCATGCGTAGTGTGTTCAATTCCTCGGCTGGCCGAGGAATTGAACACACCAAATTGAACCAAAGTCCTCCATCACAACACAAAAAACATTTTCAGCTTACTGTGGTGGTAGTAGGACATTTTCAAATATTGTCAGGTTATTCGTAACCCGGGAATGTTTGTCTTTCTTTAAAAAAAAAAAAAAAACAATATAATTTTTTTTTATGTGATAAATAATTTTATTTATATTTTATTACTTACAATTTTTAATGTAACTTTTATTAATAGTTTATGAGAATTCGAGAGTTTCGTGAACTTATTAAATTAAAAAAATCTCTCCACAAAAATTCTTAAGGATTCAAATTTTTTTCTCTTCTTCTCTCCACACATTTTTTTCCTGTTTAGTATATTTTGTTTTTATTATTCATACGTGCATCATTGGAAAGGATTAAGAACTAGAATATTCATCGCAGGCAAAATTACCAAAAGATTTAACGACTTACATAATTGGTACATTCACTATGTATAACTTTGCACTTAGAATCTTATAACTTGTAGTAGAATGTACTGTGAATGTCCAAATAAATAATATAATATAAACAAATAAATAATTAATATCAGTCCAATTAACACATTACATATTACACAAGGATTAATGTTACAATATAAGATGCCATGAAAAAATAGAGCACAAAAATAATAAAGATAATCTCAAGTCAAGACAGGATCAAGGTTTTGATGGAGTTCTGGAGTTCAGCCTTAACAATACAAAATATTACTAGCGTAATGAGTGACAAAAATCATTTAGGCTTAGGTACACCATAAAAATTCAAGGTCCTGACATGAGTTGACAAGTCTGGTCATTCTGGAGATTGGTGAATGGTATCCATAATTTGTGGAGTGTTGATTGAGGACAAACAAATCATTATTTCTGAGTCTACGGGAAGGGATACTGAAAGGGATGAGTTGTAACAAAGTAGGTAAGTCAATCATACTATTAATAATTTTGAAAATGCAGATGAGATCAAAGTCCTTCCTACTGCATATAATATTATGGTATATAATAAAATAGGTTGGTATTTAGAGAATTTTATTTGGTAGAAGAAATTTAGATTTTGGTTTAATATTTTTTTGGTCTATTGAACTATTAGTATATTTGGTATTTGATATAATGTGTTGTGGGATACGCTTAGAAATTAAGTGACGTATTGTGGGAAACTTTTTTATCTCAAATATTAAGCTTGCAAATCTTCGACTAGTTATTTAAACCTCACAAGATTCCTCAATTCCACACGCTCCGGGTGTTTGGGACTCTTAGTTAATAATCAATAATCACTTTTTATCAGGTTGTGTGGAATTTGAAGCAAAAAAAAAACTCTCGACCAGTGAACCCTAATATTAGGAAAAGTGCAATGCTTTTTCATCTACAACTATTTATAGAATGTCTAGAATATATAAATATACCATCCGCAAGTAAATGAAAGCAAGAGTCAAAAACCTTCCAAAAAGCATGATTTTTCTTGTGAAAAAATATCCAGTTCTTGTAACGTTCTTTCTCTGAAAAGTGAAGTAAAAACTCGCCTTTCCGATAAGGATTGTAGTTATTAGATCTCTGTGGAGAGGTTGTGATGGGTGTTTATATTTTTAATGGTGTACGTGCTTGCATTAGGTTTAGATCGCTTGGTTACTGTTCGGTTCCCACTGTTCCATAAGTGTAATAACAGAATGCGGTAAATGATATATAAATTAAAATAAGACAACCTGTAATAAATAAATAGCTTAACTCAATACGCACCGTAGAATCAAACTCCATCTTCCATAAAACCATTTTTAGGTTAATTTTCGAAGTAACCCTTTCTATACCAGAGTTCCTCTTGGGGAACACTAAAATTAATATTTCTTGATATTGTCAAAGAAATCGCTCGTATTTTGCGAATCCCTAATGAAGGATATTCCTTAAGCGCGTTAATTTTTTTTACGTTAGGTTGCAACTTTTATTCCCGCAACAAATATTGTAAATATGATGACAGTTCCCTTTTTGGCGGTTTCGCGTGAACTGGGATCCATTATTATTTTTATGTTATCTTTATATTTATGCATTTAACGGTGTAATTTTAAAAAAATAACTATTGTTTGTGGGATATGCTGTTATTCCTAACCAATTAAAAATAACCCTTTGAGATCTAAAAATAGTAAAAATCGTATTGAGAAAAAATATAAATTATTCAGCAAAAAAATGTATGGAAAGTGTTAAGAGTTAACGGCTCTCTTAAATAGCATAATTAATTGAAACAAACAATTAAGATGGAAAAATCGGAAGTTGGAATAATAATATTGACGATGGGAATGAAGCAAAATATATGCTGGGATTGTGTATCATCTCTGCTTAAAGTAATATGCTACTACACCCAGTATAAAATCCTCAAATCTACTTAACATTCCAAAAATAAATACCTTTATTGGCCAGAAAAACCATCAATTCCAGGTTCCAGGCAATGAAATTATTCAATGCCCTTATGAATTCCAAATTAGTTCGGAATGAAATTTAAATACTGTGGAGAAAAACATGTAAAAAACAACGTCAAAATAAAGTAAACATGAAGATGAGAAAATCATAAGATTTCATGAAGTGACACCAACCAACATAACAGTGTACAGTCAACAAACACGAAGATGGGGAAATCATAAGATATTATGAAGAGACACCAACCAACACAACAGCCCACAGTCAACAAATAAAACGTTGTTTAAAATGACCATGAAGAAATCATAAAAAAAATATATTATTTAACACCAGTACAACAACCCGCAGTCCGTCTCGGAACGGAATTCACTAATGGGGGCGGTGAATGTACTATATATTACTGTAGGTGACAAGTGTGATGGTGCTGCAAGTATGCATACCTATCAAAAGTAAATAAAAATGGTCTTCACACAAAGATTTTGATAAATACCCCCGATCACAAGCCGGTAAACAAAAGTGACATGTGAAAGTCTACGTTATCATTTCTGCTTACCCTTACGGAGGCGACACGTGACGGTATGTCTGTAAGTAAAAAATTGCAGCGTTAAGTGCATACCGCTGACCTTGGCGAGGTATTTATTGTAGCACATGTACCCTTGAGAATCAATAACGGAACAGGGTTGCCAAAAAAACTTCGATGCTTTTGAAAAGATCGATGTTGTTTTTATTAAAATTATAAAATATTCAAGGATGACTTAGTTATTGGAAAATACACAAATAATTAGTCATAAAAATGTTCCCAAGACGCTGCATTATTATTTTAGTTTTATTATTTTGCTTGTATTATTTTTCAGTTTTAACTTATATTTTTATTTATTTATTTACATTTAGTAAAATTAATAATAAAAGTATTACTTACAAAATTTAATTAATTTTAATCAACAAGAATTAACAACATATAACACAAGTTATTAAGCTTATTGTAAAATCTTTACTAACAGCTTCATTTAAAAATTACGTGGCTAGCTGAAAACAGTTATTAATTTCTTAAATTCCATTTAGAAGATTTCTATTCGACAAACAAACAGATTTATACCCCGAACGTCAAAATTAAAATCCACGGATGGAAATTTTGATGTATTAGTTTCTAACTTATCAACAGAGCTTAAAATAAGATGGTTAAAGTTTATAGGGCTAGCCTATGTGATAATGTTTGACCCCACAAACTGTATGATTCAAAGTCAGCAGCAGTCCGAAACCTTTTTGGAGCGACCCCAAAATCAAAGAAAGTTTATATAGTAACACCGGGGAAAAGAAAGCCAAAATTACTTCAGAGTGAAAAAAGTTTTGTTTAGGTAGATGTCAGGATAACAGCTGGTTCTAGCTTTTTCATTATTTCATACACATTTTTTAATTAAGTAATAGGAGGGTGACAAGAAAAAATACATTTTCGTAAGCGTTACATAAAATAAGTTGTAATCAATTTCAAGAAGTTAAACTAGGTACAAAATTGGTGTCATACATGTACCTGCAAAGGTAATTGGAGTAAAAACATTGATTTTTGGTGATATATTAAAAATACAGCCTCTCTCAAATCAGGTTATATGTTTAGTCAGGAGCGATATTTAGTTTTAATGGCAGGAAATTCGGAAAAGCTGTCTCAATAGGTATGAGATGCAAATGGTAGTACCTAAATCAGGGATTTTTTGAATATCAGTCGATACTATTTTACAGTCACGATCCAGAACATGAAAATACCTGCGCATTAATCATCTAAGATAAAGTATCTCCATTCATTTTATGTTTAAAATTACACTCTTAAGATCACAAGTGAATGTATTAAATTATCCATTGGTTTCTGAATCGTCTTGTAAGTTTTGAAAAATATAACTGAAAATATCTTTTATAAAATTCGATAAATTCGAGATCCTGCACGAATAAAAATGAGTATTGCAAATTTTTTAAATATCTCTTAAAATTATTGGTAATTCGATTAAAAACGGGATTGCAGGCATTGGCGAATGAATTAACAGGTTACCTGATAAACTTTTTAGTAAATTACGAATATATTATCACAATGTTATTAGTCGATACGTAATGTGTAATTTTTAAAGCCTTTTAAACCTTCTTCATGCATTCTTATTGTAATTGTCTTGTAACACTTGTAATTGTCTTCCATCTGTACTTTTTATATTATATGTATATTGTCATTGCTCATAATTTATATATTCTCTCCTTTCACTGCCATTTCTGTTTCTTAGTCGTGTAAAATGGACTATTTATACGTAAATAAATAAATAAATGTTGTAAAACTGATTCAATGAAGCTAATAAATTAGCAATACTCATTTGTATACCCGCGTTGACTTTTTTGGTGACAGTAAACATCGATATCTCGAATAACACTAAAGGTACATCCCTGTCTCTAAGGACTTATCTTCCTGAACACGTCCCGGCCCGAGACCGGTGGGAATATCCAGGATCTTCCGCGTGTCGGCCCCACTGCACTGCGCTGCACTGTCGTTCAATGTTCATACCGAGGAGTTCCTACACTTCTCCTTCCTACACTACTGTACCGCATTTATTATAATACAGCTGAAGCGATGAGGCGTTCATGAATTGAGCTGGCTCTTTTTGATGAGCCGTATTAACCACAGCTCAATTGAACGGTTAATCTTTTTAATTAGGAGATATTTGAGAAAAAATAATCCAAGTATTAATATTTATTACATACTCAGAGACGTGAATGGCAGACCGAAATTTGGATTTAAATCTACTAACCAAACAAGCTTACGCTGGGAGCTGGGAGCCGAATCGGGGGAGCCGTATCGGGCGAGTAGAATTGGCGAGCACAGTATTCTCATTGATCATGCGCCCTGAGCTCACGGCTCCCGTTCAACTAAGCCGTCATTACTGAAACTGATTCTTCCATACATTTTGTAGATTTTTACTAAATCTTCTAAAATTATTCCCTTACAATTCATATACCTACATATTTTCATTTTATTCAAAATTCATTTATAATATATATTTGTATCGAAATGTATTGTAATAATATATATTGTATTGTAATAAAGAAATAAATTTTACTTATATGATACTGGAAACATTTTAAATTGTGGCTTTGTTGAGACGGTAGTACTGTTTTTACGATTATTCCTAGTGAAACTTTCCTTCTTTCCTTCTCTTCTAAACACATTTTCAGCTTTATATCCATGGTGCTGATGGCTGTTTAACATTTCAATGCTTTTTTATCGTGTTTTTAAATAAGAGAATACCCTAGATATGGGTTAATACGTCATTCTATAACTTCTTCGTGGCTTGTGATATGTTTAAATGATTATTTATTGTGTAGGTCAACGTACTTTGTTGTGATCTAAAATAGTTGTTTGACAGGGGGAAAAGATCGGCTATTAATAAAACAATGTTAGCGCAAGTGCACCTTCCCTTATTTTTTGGTTCTTTCAACCTTTTATATAGATGGTGAATATTACTGTCCAGGTAAACAATAGTTAGATTAAGATCTACAACCTTTAGTGAATAATAAAAAAAATAAATAACTTCATGTATTCCGACCATTAACACAGCATATCATCGAAACATCAGCATATGTGTTGCAACTGTTTGGATGTTTTTCATACAGCTAATTTGCATAATGTAATTTTTATAAACATCAAAGAAAAGGTTTATCATCCCTGCTGCATTTATTTTCCATTTATACATAAAACTTTACAAACATCCTATATATTATTAATTACAAACAAACAATATTATATTTTAATTATTTATTTTCATGATATGATTTTATCATCATCGTATTCAAGGTGAGCACCTGTTTCGCTGTAAGTCAATTTAGTTGCCCTTTACTATCTTAGTTTTTAAAAAAAATCTATTTCGCCTAATTATTATTCTCATTACTCTTACTGTATTTCGGAGAATTCGCAACGTATTTTGTTCACTGTCATTACATAAAACAGAATGGTTGAGCAGTAGTTAAAATGAGGAGTAATAATTGAGTTGTATATAGTGATTGTAGTTTTATTTGGATTTTGAACGAATTATCTATGGAGTAAAATATTGACTATACTACTCAGCCATTGACATCAGAAAAAATATTCTGTGTAGCATTTCAACTAAATAGTAATCTAGCGAAATATTTGGCAATAAAAGACTACTTTTTTGGTACATATTCCCTTTAAAACAATTTAAATTTTGAACATGTAGTCTGATTTGTTTTGTATCTAATGCTGATCTTGCTTTTGCATAAAAAATTAGGACATAAACGATGTTTTTTCACTTCATTTCATCCATTTTAAAATTCCCCACGAGACGCAGACCCAATAATATGCCATTTTCTTTTTCAATTCCCAATATCAACCAAACCAATTTAGATTGCCCGGAGATCTTTAACTATGATGATTTGTTCGTTTAAAATTCCGATCATGGTGACATCTCTCGAGCGATCTGATAGCATCTCTGGGTCAGGATACCAAGTCTCAGAAAGCCACATCTCCCGTATCCAGAAGTCGTTGGTTTTTTCACGTTTAAACGATGGAAAATTTATTGCCCCTTGTGAACGACGGTATTTTGAACGACAGTATATTAAATGTGATTTATAAAGTCGTCATTTCCAATGTATTACAAATAATATAACTCTTGTGGGAACTGAGGATGATTTACGGCGTAAAAGAACACGTAAATCGTGCGTGAAAAAACATTACATGCGTTCGGATGAATGTGGACAGATATTCGAATGCCTTCAGTTATGAAACGTATTACTTTAAACGGTAGATTAAATGTGAAATTTATTAATGTATACAGATTAAAAACCCATTAGGAATAACGAACATAACAAGGAATTCGATATTTTGATCCTGAAGGCTACGTTTCAACAAAACATTGATAGTAAAGAAGTTGACAATTACTGTTATTATTTTAAGTATATCTAAGCATAATCTACTTAATTTGAGTTTATACGTTCTCCGGACACAACCAACTATGGTAAAATTATTGACTAACTAATGTACAAAACGGACTTTTGAATAATGACCTGGACTCGCCTGAGTTGAATATTTTTATATAGTATTTTTTTTATATTATCAACCTGACAAATCGATTTATTTCATTTATCCACATGCAAAATTAACGTAAGAAAAAAATCCCCGTTGTAACGTATACGTGCGCAGCACAAAACAAAATTTCATCAAATTGAAATTCTTCGCTATAAACTTCATAAACATCGAACCGAAGTGACGCATACGGTTCTTCTTTTTTCATATGGTGGGGAGGTCAGAAGGGAACATCTAGGTTCAGACGTGGCTCTGCGGACCTCATCAATCCCGCTGGGGAATGAATACTGCGGGCATTCTTTAACCATATAAAATATTGAGGGAACGTCTCACTCAGATATTGATTTTAGTGCATACGCTCACAAATATAATTGCATGAGTGTAAAATGGTGACCGGATAAATCATCACAATGATAATTCATCACATCTTTAAAAAGTTATATGAAGTCATGGAAAGTGATGAAACAAAAACTTTATTAACTGGGTTAAGTAGGTTAGATAAAAAAATGTTTCTAATGACTTTATATCACTTTTTAAAAGTATGTTGAATTGTTATCATGGAACCGTGTAAAATGTATCGGTAGAATTTTCTGTCCTAATCCCACATTCCTCTACTCTGGCCTTTATTAGGTGTAATAAAACTTCTATCTTTTAACCTAAAAACTTTTGTTGACTTAATGTATAAATTAATGTCTTTATATTACAAAAGATTTTTGTTTATCACAAATAAATATAAATAAATAAATTACTGACATGGCAGCATTCACATTTACGCAAACTAAACTAGATCCATCCCCTTTTCGTTCTTCCACTATCCCAACCACATAGGCCAGTGAAACTAAAAACATGTTTTTAAATCACAAAATCTAATGTTTCCAGGTTTGTGAACCTTCAAACTTAATTTTGTAATTTTTTTTTAGCTTAGTCGATTAAAATGAAAAAAAATATTATATATATTACGCAATAAGGTTCGACATTTGAGAAAGCCTTCAAGCCCCTAGAAATGAAAGAATTGTTAAAAATTATTGGAAGATTTATTTATTTAATCAAAATATAATCAACTGGACCAACGAAAAAAAGCCTCTTATCTGATGCAACGAACAGGAGATCAGGAGAGCAAAGGGCGCTCGGTAAAAAGGTCCGCCACGAATTCTTTCCCAGTTCGTGGCTTGAATTCAATCGGGCCATTAGGGAACAAAAATGTTGTTGTCCGAGACGTTTAGCTACTCATCGCTCTTCTGTGCTCCTGATACGATTGTTGTATATTGTGAAAAAATAGTGCGTTCTTGTAACGTTCTTGCCCCGAAGAACGACGTAAAAACTCGCCTATCCGATAAGGATTGTTGCTATTAGATCTATGTGAAGAGGTTATGATGGGTGCTTAGTGTACGTGCTTGCATTAGGTTTTGATCGCTTGGTTGCTGTTCGATTCCCACTATTCCATAAGTAATAACATAAAAGGACAAATATATAAATTAAAATAGGATAAGACGCCTATAACACTGGCTGTGCACTGGGATAAGGAAGTGGTTGTCCAATTATAGCTGCTTAATGCCTGCGGAGATACAGATTTATGGTAGATAAAAAATACAAACATAAGGTACTTACCAATTGTTCAAACATACTCCTTCTCTCTTCTATACAACAGTGATTAAAAATATAATTATGTGACACCTCACAAGAGCGCTGATACAGTGTAATGACAGGGGAACTTTGTCGCCACCCGGTTCGGCAGCGTTGTGAGGCGGGTTAAGGTAGGGGATGTAAGAAGAGATTTAATAATGCGTGTCTTGAAGAGGCCCGGATTACATGAAGGAGGAAAAAAGATGCCGGTAGCTTGTTCGAAAGCAACAATGCGACTTACACAAAAACGAGTCGAAGAAACGACCCGTTCTAATGAAGCTGATATCAACTGTGAAGGGGTATTCCGCTCGCGTCCGTTGTGTTTCACGCACATACCGGGAATCAATGCTGCTAGCTCCTTGGAGCATGAATAGTTAAAATTGTCTAAAACAGTCCGTTAACCACGAATTGTCAATCAGACGGACCGCCCTCCTTTGCACAATCAAGTAGGTTTATCAAGTATTGTGGGGCTCTAGCCCAAAGATAGCTCCGAAATTCAATTGTTGAGCGACTTGAGATTTGTACAGGGTCGGCAGCTGTTCACTATTGATTAATCTGCTAGCCTATCTGTTGACATTTCGCCATTTTCGCCGATCATAAGTTATCTAATCTCTATCATAAGGAGAGAATCCAACCCACTACTCAATCAAGCATAATATTATAACACTAGTGTATATGATTTCAATTCAGCTTAAAAAGAGTGTAAATTTATTCCCATCATTAGATTGGTATTTTTTTTACCGACAGCGGTTTCAAAAAGAACATTAATGGTAGGGCTGATGGTTTTCATAAACCTAACGAGAACTGGTTGAATCGACGATTGTGGCAAAAGTGATCGTCATTATCGACTACGACTTCTCGAATAAAGTGTTTTTACTTCCTGAAAACCCATTTTTTGCAGCCTATATCTTATCTTGTAACTTGTTAAACAGATATCAATTTGTATTCCTGGCACACAAGCGTTAAATGGAAAAAAATCTCTGCGTTTCAACAGGATGTAGGCATTTGGAAGACAAATAAAAAACTTATTCTCTAACAGGGGGAAAATGAACATGGATTAGGTGTCGAGTATGTAAAACATGCAATGCAGACGTGTTCTAATTTTTTCTCATCTTTCCTCCTGGCTTTTTAACATATCAAAGGGAGGATTGTTGAACGTTCTTTACATTGAAAACTGATTCTAAGCTCCTAACATATTAAAATAAATCTTCTATTTTTTGAAAATGTATTATATTTAAAGAAAAACGACAGCAAAATAAGTTTTTCGATATCTCCAAAAATAAAGAGGTTATGAGCTTTCAAATTGAACTCAAGTATAATGTATTCAATGGTGTCTCGTGACGTCACAGGAGACAAAGTGAAATCAAGTATAATGTATGAAATGGTGTCTCGTGACGTCACATGAGACAAAGTGAACTCAAGTAAAACGTATGCAATGGTGTTTCGTGACGTCACATGAGACGAATTGAACTCAAGTAAAACGCATACAATGGTGTCTCGCACGAATGACCTACCACCGCGAAAAGAACGCGGAAAATGTTTCTTGTGTTGTGATGGTGGACTTAGCCAGCTGAGGAATTGAACATACTAGGCCTGGGTGGGGCCCAAACGCGATGCTAACTAAGCCACTGATTGGTCGAATTATATAAACAGTCAAAATGTTGATAATTATTCGAATCGAGCATATACCGTGATGTCACACGCTCTTCGTATGGCCGCAAATATCCACTTTTTGATGGCTTATATCTTCGGTATTTTACAAAAATTGAAGAGTTATGTTCTCAGGATGTTGTGAAAAATCGTGCAATTTTGTTGGGAGACGACCTCATTCTATTGCATTTTATTTATCGCGTAATATACTTTCGTTATTTTTCTGTTGGTTTAATGCCTCTCTGCGGTACACCGAGGTTCGTATAATCGCTTCTTTTGTTGGTTATATGCATCTCTGCAATACACCAGGGTTCGTATCATCGCTTATTTTGTTGGTTATATGCATCTCTGCAATACACCAGGGTTCGTATCATCGCTTCTTTTGTTGGTTACATGCCTCTCTGCATTACACCAGGGTTCGTATCATCGCTTCTTTTGTTGATAACATGCCCCTCTGCAATACACCAGGGTTCGTATAATCGCTTCTTTTGCTAAGTTTACGAATCTAATACACAGTACAATAAAATATGCTTCAATAGATAAAAATATTTTTTTATTTAAACCATTTGCCTTTTGTCTTAACTAACTAAAACAAGTAATTTTATAAATGTAACATTAGGTATATTTTTAGTATAGTTTAGCGAAAAAAACAAATGGCTGTTCTTAAAATACATGATAAAGAATTCTCCCTCAAATTAAAATTTCACTCTATTCCGTCAACTGTTTTTGTTCTATTTTCAAACACATAGTTTTTTTTATCCGACGAACAACAAGTGTGAATTTTGTTTACCCGGTTTTGGTATTTTCTGTGTTTTTACTTGTTCTGCAGCGGCTTAAATTCTTACAAACGACCAACAAGCGGAACACATAGCTTTAACATGTTTGTACAGATACTTTCAAATGCCAACATGATAGGCTTAAATACCCAATTGACGTGCTTCTGAAATAAATCGGCTTTTGAAATTTTTTTTTTGTATTTTGTTGTAATACATTAAAGTTGGATTTTTTTGTCATAAAAATCCATTTCAAAAACACTCGGATGCATTGAAAAATTAAAAGCCGCGACAGAGGTTTTTTTTTAATTTTAAAATTTTCTTACCATAAAATGAGTATTTATTTTGGGTTCGAAAATTGTGGGTTGGAAACATTACAAATGTTTTGAATTTCATTAATTATTGCAAATATTTTTGTAAGTATGTTTTTTTAAATTACCAACAATACAAAAGTACAATGCACTTTTTTTGTTATTTTATGTAAAGCTCAAAAGTATATCATCATTTTCAATTTTATATTTTTATTTTAGTTTATTAGGGAAACAAATAGTTTTGCATATTTTATTGAAATAATTTCGTGTTATATGGTGGCAAATATCAGTAAAGTTTCCGAATAAAATTCATATTATATATACAAAAACGTAAAGTGGAGTTGACAGAAAAAGAAAATCTAAAAAAACAGAGATTAAAATTACATACATATAAAAATAATACATACTCATAAACAAAATATTGTTCAAAGAAAAACAACATTATCTAAATGAGAAAATATCTTACACACAGCCTGCTTCGAACCTCTAAAGGCGATGCACTACGTAGTAATGCAAAAATCATGTATTTTTGGTTTGAAAATTTGGTCGCCTAGAAATGTTTCAGATGCTTTAATTAAATACTGTGAGTAGAATACATCTTGGCCTTTGAAATAATCGAGTATTTTTTAGATAAGTCTTTTTATAAGCCCAGAAAAAAATAATATATAAGGCCTATGAAAACTGCTTTAAAGTTCAAAATCTTCTACGTACGAACCCATTTTCGTTTATAATTTTATTATATAATGTGGCAAATTAATTAATTTATAAAATGATTGAAAAAAATTCAATATTTATCCCTGAACATCCACAAAATAAAATAATAGGCACTTTTTGTTCATGTTTTTTTCTTGCATAAATCAAAATAGGCGTATGGTGTTAAGCGGGAATTTAAACCTTATCGCCATCTACGTAAGGGTTGTTATTGATAGCGGCTCAATTTAAAATATTACACGACGTAGTGCATCGCCTTAACAAATTGATTTAATTTTTTCCATGGACATTTAATAAATTGACCTGAGAACAAATGAAAAATATCATGAAAATATAATATAAATAAAAAAAATAATGTTGTGTGTATTAGTTTTCGAGTGTTGGTATAAAATACTAGTTGAAGTCCCTGGCGTTGCTGTAAATGCATATAAAAATCTGCCCGGCGCACAGTGGTCCCAAATCCCGATCTAGCTAGACAAAAATATTTTTTCATGGCATTTGACGTAAAAGGGTCACAATTTAATACAAAAAATACATAAAAAATATACATTCATTTTAGCCATTGTTACGGAATTTTTAAAACAAACTTAATTACTAATAAAATGCGTATGGTATAATGGTTCGGTTACGTCATAACGAAGTACTTATTTAAAGTTATTAGTTAAAAATACTTTTTTAACATAATATAAGAACAAAACCGAATGACATTTTTTGTTAATGATCTACTGGCCGAGTCGCTATCATCACTCTTATAAAATGCTAATGTTCCAACAGTGGCTTTGTTAACAGACTTCTGTATTTTCTTCGCTGGAACTGAAGTTTAATATCGATTCGGAATATTTTGTTGATATTTTGGCAGCATCCCGTTTTCCATGTGGCCTCAAGCTGATTTGAGTAGCATGAGATAGTTCTTGTGGACTTCGAAAGTTCTGAAGGCATTTATTTTTTCTTGTTTTGCTTTTTGACGAGCATAAACCAAATTCTTTTTCTGGTCTACCACGTAGTCCTTCATCACGCGTCACTACAGAAAAAATAAAAACTGTGTTAAGCCATTTTGCGTATTTAAACATCAATTTTAAAGTACTTCTTCCGACTTCAAACAATTTTCTATGAAATATTAATAGAAACGAAGCGATTTTTTTCTTAAGTAAACTATCCTCGAGACTTTTAAAACTGTTTTTCGTCAATAAATATTTTATGTTTTTTTGTTATTTGTTTTTGGGGTATTATGCCGTGTTGCGCTAACTCCTTCTTTAGCCTAAAGAAGGAGTTAGCGCAACACGGCATAATACCCCAAAAACAAATAACAAAAATACTTTTGGCCGTGAAAATCTTAAATCATATTAAATATTTTATGTGTTCATAAACACATTGCCTTATTGCAGCACAATTCAACTTTGATGTGCCCTTTACTTCTAGAATCTCCAAAATATCCAAACGATCGATTGTAGGTACAGGCTCTGTAAATGACAAAAGAGCAAGTTTGAGCAAACAAATTTTATAAGATATTATACATAAAAAATGGTTTTATATGAAACTAGTTTTGTTTGGTGGTACAAATCGGTACACGATTTTGAAAGTTTAATTAAACTTTGGCAAATAATTGTAAATATTGATACTTTTTTTACAATTTTTAATTAATAATTAATGTAATGTTGAATTGGCAAATTATAAAATAATTAAATTAATTTGAAAGAACATACTATAAACTTCAATTTTTGTCTTTGCGTTATTTCTCTCCGATTTCAAATAACAACACTAACGATCGAACAGGGTGCACACCCGATAGCGACTGACCGCTGGGCGTACGATTGGCACATCCAAAGTGTCGTGTTTACAATGATGCCACGTATCGCGCGTATTGTTTTAATTTTTTTATCGATACGAAAATAATACTATGAACATTTTTCAATGTTGTGAGAATATTTTTGTACATAAATAAAAACATCGTTGAAATCTTTTTGTCTAGCTAGTTTCCTCAAAGGGGACCATAGTGCGGCGCGCCGACCCGCCAGCCACAGACACTTTCCTTTATATAAATAGATGGAGAAAAGTTGAGGTTGATCTTTTTTATTTTTGTTTTTAAAAGAAAGACAAATATTCCCGGGTTAAGAATAACCTGACAATATTAATAAAATCTACCAAATTAAGTGGAAAGTGTTGCTCGTGTCGTGGCGGAGGACCAGTAGAGAAATTGAACGTACGACGCTTGGGTGGGATTCAAACGCGATGCCAATTCAGTTTTTAGCAAGGAACATTAGAAATGCCGATACCTTTAGTAATCAAAATTTGGCTTCAAATGGCTAAGCAACGTCATTAAACTTCAAAAGATCACTGTTTAAAGCTGTGGAACAATCCCCAAATTAACAATGTTACAAGTCAGAATTAATTGGAAACTGGAAAAATAATGGATGCGGATGGTTGGAAAGTACCAAATTATTTCGATCTATTCATTTAACCTTTAGGTACCAGAACGTAAAAATCACATATCAACCGGGGTACTAGGGTCCACCATTTATAGCGCCTCTTAATATTGTTTTTACCCTTTCCAATTACATTAAATTATAAGTTTTTTATATTTATCGTTTTAACCGGACATCGTCCATTTTCACCCAGCAGTGAATCGTGAAGTAATGCAAAATAATGAAAAATTGAGAAATGAAAACATTGACTAAGATATCGCACAAAATACTCATTTAGGGGATGTGTTTTACCCCCCCCCCCCCCTTCCTGGTGACGGAGAGTTAACAGAGCAAAGTTATTTTTTACAAATTTTGTTTTATTGCACTAGGGCGATAAGAACTGATAGCATCCACTATTATAGCAAATATTTATATGAGGAATATTTTTGCAAAACTGACTTATTCCACGTTTTGTTAGGAAAACGAAAAAAACTGATATATGTGTCAAATATGTGATTATATTTATTTATATATGTGTTATTTTTTTGTAATGGATTGCTTTAATAATATTTGTTTTGAATCACAAAATACAAACAAATATTTGCCATTTATGTTTGGAATAAGTCTGTTTTGCAAGACGATCTTGGAATAATCCTGTTTTGCTATCATTGTCTTGGAAGCTAATTTTGAAACGTCATACAACACAACAGAGAGCAACTTTCACACAATTTAACAAGGGGGCCATTTTTTCACCTGACCAAATGTCCTGTTTCTATTAGCTTAAATAGAATAAATCTTTTTTGATAGTATTAAATGGAAAAATACGAGTTCAAAAGAAACAATCGTTTTTTAAATTATTTTTTATACGCGAATAAGTAGCTTTTGCCACATAGTAAGGCAACAATATTATGTAGAAATATATTTAGAAAAAATTTGCATTCACAGGTCGAATTTGATCAAAATAGGATTAATTCAGTTTTGCAAAAATAACGCTCTTTTGTGCTATAACTGTACCTCTACAAGCGCTACAACTATATATGCTTCTAAACTTAATGACCCACACCGGCATCAACCTGTTTCCAGATTAACATTTGATTAAATCAATAATTAATCGACCATGAGCATTATGGGAACTGTGTTACGGGTCGGAAAATAGTCAACGCGATGGGAAAACTGCGAGAAAATGCTGTTTCGTAAATAATTATTTATGAATGAACACACATTCTTTATTACGTTTGCCATGTCTACGTTATTCGAATACTGTATTCCGGAGTTTCCCAAACTACTATATGCTATATATTTTATATAATATTATATGCCATGGTGGGGCAATTAAAATTAGTTTGATTGTTTAAAAATAATAAATTAGTGATATCGTGCATAGTTTAACAAAAAAATAATGGTATTGGAAAAATTAAGAGGTTTATTTCATTAATTTTTCGTATTTTTGAAAATAGAACACATCTCAAACAATCTAGAACACATCTAAATGTAAAAAATAGGGTCCCATTAGCTCAGTTGGTAGAGCACTGTCCCGGAAAGACAAGGGTCCTGGGTTCGAGTCCCAGATGTGACCGTTTCCTTTTCTGATTTTTCTGTTTCAGATTTTCGTTTAGAAATCACTAATATTGTCTTCAATATTTAAATATTACAATTTGAGGTTTTACTCAATAAAGTTATTCCGAAAAATAAATAAAATATCTAAATGTGTTCATGACAGCGGTTTCTTCTTTTTCCTTGTCAAAGAAATTATGAAGTTGACGCAACTATGTGCATTTGCCTTTAACACTTGTTCCTGCATTTATCCACCCAATTAATTACCTTTCCCTATCTGACATTATGGAGAACCTAAATTAGTGAAATTTGCATCAATTTATTATACATCACCCGTTTGTTAAGAAAACCAGTGTTGTGAACAAGTCTCTTCAGTGTGTTTAATTCGAGTCTATTAACGAAGCTTTTGCAGTAATGACAAAGCAGTATGCCTCAAGTCCATAATATCGATCGAAAAGACCAAAGGTAAGTCAAAATCCTTATTAACTAACTGTTAACCACGCCACTCCAATAGTTGTATCAAATGTTGATTTTAGTTCGAAATAAAAACACAAACCGATTCGCATATAATCTTTGTGACTTATACATAAAACATAAAATGAACAAGTCATTGACTCCTGAATGAAATAAAAGTTCGCAATAAACTGCGGTGAACTCAGAAGCACCTCGAATGTAGAATGAGTTCAGATACCGATTAGGTGTTAGCCGTGCAACTAACAGGAGTCATTTTGAACATTTAAAAATTGTATTTGTTAAATTTATTTACTTCATAATATTTTAGAAGTTCGCAAAATATTTAAGTCAATAATTTTGAATAACTCAGTATTATGTTGCAAAAGATTACTTGATATGACGATAATTTTACGCAATAAACATAATGGTTTGAGCATAATCAGGGTGTATGTTATACATGAGAAATTACGATAATTATATATGAAATTGGTGTGCAAATAGGTAAACGCTTAATTGAGAAGAAAATAAATAAAAAATCACGGAAAGCAAACACTTCGTGGACAGACATTATAATTAGAATAAAGCATTTTTTTTTAATAATACTTATATATATATAAAATATATATATATATAAAAATATATATAAAATCAACTAATTTATCGTGAATGGTTTAAAAAATAAAATACGTAGAATTTGAAACTCATCGGGAGCCACAGTTTGAAAAACTTTGTTGAATTCAATTACGAAGCTTGTTTTCTACGATATTGCGATATATATATAGGCACTGGAAGAAATAAACGTGTTAAATTATCATTGGATTCATTTTATTTATATTTATAAAGGTAAATACAGAAACGATGGTTAGTTTTATATCTTTATATTTGTTGTATAAAATAATGCAATTTATGACCTAGCCATTTGAAGTGTCAAATCAAATAAATCGAAGTAAATATATAGAAATAATAATTAAAATATATAGTAAATAATAGAAGTCGAAGTCAAAGAGAAATGATTGTAGAAGTACCCGGCCATTCATACATAGTCCAAGAACATAAATAATACATTTCAAGCACTGAGCATAATATCTCCAAAAATGTGGTGCATGCCGTTTTGAAAGCTATCACGTAAGACTTTTCGACAAATATTTATTAGAAAGAATTTTGGGGCGTTTACTTACCACAATTAATTATTTACTTCACATTCATATCAGAGCTGGTGCAATGAAAAGTAATATGCGACCTTGAGGCCAATGAAAATGATTTCCATTCAAGGAAGAATTTCACCTATTTCACCCGAGTGAGGTAAATTTACCCTACTTTCGACTCACAAAAAAATTAATGAAACCATTTAAGATGTTTTATGCAACAACAGGCAGACCCAAAAAACGGCGAACTGAGATAGGAAGGATTGAAAATTCAACGAAATTTGGAATTTAAAAAACAAATTATTGAAGAAAAGTAACAGTTTTAACAGAGAAATTAATAGAAATTATTATATATATATATAATATATAATTAAGAATGATTGCCAAAGATTTTTGAAAATATCCATAAATAAAAGGAAAGATGTGCGTCAATGGGCAGGTGTTGCATTATTATAAATGACTTGAAAATACTCACATTAAATGTTGCTACGGAGATGTGTTTGTTGCGGTGATAGGTTATGTCATCGAAATGACAATTCAACACACCTCCAAAAAGTAATATAAAGTCATGAAAAGTGTTAAAACACTATTAATCACTCTATATCACTTTTTAAAGGTGTGTTGAATTTTAATTAAGATGAAATATCATGGAACCGTTTGTTGCACTAAGCAACCCGCAGATCGGTTGCGGCCTAAAAATCCATCACGGTATAAAATCTGGAGGTGCGCACACGAGCGACGCGACGCATTGATGTATTATATTCTCTATGCGCTAGAGACACTTTTTTGAATTTGCCCAAAATTTTACTAGTTTCCAACTGTCGCGTTGCCGACTAAGTCTCTCGTCTGCTGGCGCCTTTATAGTAAAATAAGATCTAATAATAATAATAATATTTGGATGATTTTTATAGCGCCATTTTTATGCAAAATCACCTCCAGGGCGCTTTCTATCAAATATGTACAGGGTGGGGCAAAAGTAATCACACGATGTTCTTTTGCTGTAATTTTTTTTAATGATAAACTTTGGTACTGCTTGTTATTCCTCGTTTTTGCGGAGTAAACCGATTTAGGTATGTCCTGTCGATTTGTATTCTGCGTTTGTTTACTTCACAAATGTCAAATGACATTTGGCGCTATTTGCAAAAGTTATAGCGATTTCCAATAGGCTGATTACTTTTGCTCCACATGTTTGTCAATTTGTATTCTGCGTTTGTTTACTTCACAAATGTCAAAACCGAAGTGACATTTGGCGCCATTTGCAAAAGTTATAGCGTTTTCCAATAGGGTGATTACTTTTGCCCCAATCTGTATATATAAATCGATCTCGACTGAATTGAGGATTGGAAATTTTTTGCATTAAGGCTCCGTAGTATTCATTCAAAAATAAAAATAAGAGGGTTTGAAGATTTTGCGATATATAAAAAAAAAGTGGGTGTGTCAAGCCTACGCAAGACAGAAGTGAAACTTCTAGTTTCAGCTGATGCTTGGCGTGGCGCAGTTCGCTGGTGTCTGAGAGAGAGGAAAGAAGAGAAGAGAGAGAACGTTCGTGAGCGGCTCCCCCACCTCAACAAGGTTTCACTTCAAAAATGCCACAGCCGAGAATCGAACCTCGCTTAACTGATTGAAAGCCAACCACGCTGAGCACCAACTGTAAGCAAAGCCGCATAAATTGATTATATTATGTAGGTTCTGAAAATATGAGAGCTTGTTATGTTTTATAATGTTACCTACATCACACCCAAAATATAATATATTTTTAAAAATAATGTACAATGTACAGAAATAGAATCCCACACAAGATCGCGTAGTGCGCTCTAGCGAACGGATATTTTATCAGAGGGAGATAGTTTTATTTTTTTTTTCTGTAAATTATTACATATTATCAAAATAAATAAATTAATTAAATAAATGTAATACAATTATCATAATATACGGATTAGATAATAATTTTAATCCAACACAATAACGCAAAGCGCGCTCTAGCGGAGTAATGTTTTATCACAGTGAGATAAGTGTTTTTATTATTTTGCAATATTATTTTCTTTTAAAAAATGTTCTGACCTACTAAAAAATAAGATATTGAATGAAAAAGGCGTTAAAAACAAAAAAATAATGTGCGATGGCCGAGAATCGAACTCGGATCAACTGCTTGGAAGGCAACTATGCTGACCATTACACCACCAACGCCAGTTGTCGGGATGAGCTAAGAAGCATTTATATGTTACTTCAAAACTTTGACTAGATCAAATGAACTTTAATCGGTGGTGGGGGTACCCGCATTTTCGTTTCGGTCATGAGTCGGTTTTACTCCGGTCCTCGAAATTGCATGACGCGCGTAAAGAAGTTTCACTTCAAAAACGATAATAATTTAGATAGATATTTAACTAAACCCGACTCGTTTTAAATCGAGCAAAAATGTTTATGTAGCATTTAAAGATACACTGTAATTTATTAATACCGATAACATATTAATTAACATAACAAAAAGAGTTTTTTGTAATTTTCGGAGCATATTTAGCGATTTTTTTCTATCGAGGGTTTTTCGCGTAATTACCGTTTTGGTTCTTTGGTATAGATATTATCTTAAAAAATTACATATTTATTTTTTGGGACTAAAAAACTTTAAGTGTTCAAGATAAAAATGTTAATAATCGGTAGAAAATCGAAGTGCGGGGGCTTAAGAGTTATTTATTAGTTAAGGGTTGTTATTTAAAATATTATATCACATTTAATATTCTGATTTTAAATACTGGTTTTCCACCAGGGGGATAGTGAGATAAATCTTTCGATTTGGAATATGGTTCAAATACCATGTGCGTCCTATCTTAAAATTTATTTAAGTCAAAATCTCACTTTTTTGGATACTATTCAATACTCACTCACTAACAAGTATCTATCACCGACATTTAGCTTTAAAGTTAAGGGAGATACGGAAGGTTTATTTTTTTAAATGTAATTTTATCAGTTGATGAAGATAATATTACAAACAATTACTAATTGTAAAGAAAATAATTATTTTAATCGTGACTCGGCTGTCAAAAAGCAGGAACCTTATCCAATATCAACGCGGAGATTTATTCCTTAAGACAATGATATCGGTGTATTTAATATGCTCTATATTGCAATTGTTATGCAAAAAAGGGTTAATCAAATGTAAAATCATTTGCATGACTGTACCCCGTACAGTGAACCTATCGAAGTTTAATGTAGGGGTGTGCAAAGTGACAAAATACTATTTGTAATAAAACTTTCACTCAAACATAGTAATTTCGGTTATCTGTTCGTTAGTCTTGTACAAAATCTGGTTCAATAAACTCAAATTTGCTTTGAATCTTAGTGTTATTTTAAAAATTGAATCTGATTGTTTTAATAATTCAAACACCCACTTACTACTGTTTTTACATGGTATTTTTTTCAAGTAAATTATTATATTTTTTGTTCTATAATTGAAATGCGTATCTCTTCTGTTTAAATTTCTTAATGTTTATCTTGATAATATTAATTAATTAATACCATTCCTCAAAACATGAAAAGTACATACCTACTCGGTTTCCCATCATACCAACCCTTTCATTAGTTTTTCCTTCGAATAAAAAATAAAATTCAAATACAAAACTTTGAATACCAACATGTTTTTCTTGTGTGGGTACTTACTGCCGTCACTGAAATAAATTGAATTATGAGGGCATAAGGAGAAAAATGATTACCTGCTGATATTTATAAGGAATCTCTTCAAATTATTCACAGTCAAGTTTAAACGGGATTGGTAGACCTTAACGAATAAATTCATAGATTTTATGATAAACTTTTAGTAAAACTCGAATCTATTATAATAATAACATGGCATTTATGTAGCGTAGTTTAGTGTCATTTCACTTCAAGTTCGCTTAACTATAACAAACTTAAAAATGGTAATTCAGTATTAATGGTTCTTAAAATTATTCTTGCAGTGTGCCTTACCCAATACAGTTCTAGTATTATAACACTAAATACACTGTTTATACAAAGTGATGATAAAATTTAGAATAAAATTAACAGCAGGACAGGACAAAATAAGAATATTAAAACTAAAACATTATATAAAACAGGAAGCAGTTTGTGCTCAGAAATGAGAATTTTCTGAGCAGACATTTTAAAAAGGTACAATAAGGAGACAACCGAAACCAAACAATTACCGGAAATTTTAGAATATGGCTTATTATAAAATATTGCAAATAATTTAAGATTTTTTAAATAATTTTGTTATTAAAGCCCGTTTAAATTCAGCCAAATTCTGGAGATTAGTACCTAAGAGCTGAGGGAAGTCTATTCCAGATGAGCGGGCCTGTTACACTAAAAGAACTATCATAGTAAACGACTCGATTTGACATAGAAAGTTCGATTAGACGATTACTAACATCTAGATCTGCTGACCTTAGAGTAGAGCTGTCTATTGCTTAAGCTTTTTCGGATACATAGTTCCGATATATAGGCTGGCGCCATTCCTTGCAATGCTTTGAAGGTCATTAAGCAGATCTTAAACTCTATTCTTTCAGGGCACCGAAGCCAGTGAAGGCGATCCCTTAGAAGTGGGGCTATACGACAATACTTAAATACTTAGATTCTCCAAAAATCATTCTCGCCGCAGCATTAAAAACTGACTGGATTCTAAGGATTTGTTTCTGAGGTAGGCCGGCATATGCACTTTGGCAATAGTCTATACGTGAGACGACGAACGAATTTTATCACGTGGTCGTGAAATCGTAACATTTTCGCATTTTGTCATTTTATATATTTCCAAAGCAATTCCATGAACACAGCACACACCGATGTATAAGGATTATGCCTAAAAGTTTTTCAGAAAACGGCTTGTAATCTCTTTTTTAATCATTATTAATAAATTAGGAATACTCAGTTTTTTCCGTGCAGTAGACCCTCTGATCTGCCTTATGTGTTCCATGTGTAGGAACGTATTTATAAAAAAAAATATAAAATTTGATTTCAAAATCAACACCCTGTATTAATATTATATAAGCCCGTGATATATAGGTATTTACTTTTGCTGTGGAGTAACTGCTACAGATTCGAACAAAGAAAGCACGGTTTTTTCTTCTTTTTATCTCAATATACTTACATCCACACTTCCCATGCACATCCCTACAAAGAAAGGAACAAACTATTCCTAATCCCCGGCAGCATCCTTATTATTGTCACTCAATATCTTTTTACTCACAATTACTATTTTATCATCTAATTTTAGGGTTTTGTTTGTTTTAGTCCACTTCTGCATTTCTCCGGGTATTTTTAGTAAGGGGTCATATGGACAATGTTTAAAGTCGTGATTTGTATTCGGGTAACTTTTGTGCTCCTTGATAATAAAAAAACGCGAACATTCGAGCCTTTGTTAAGGAATTCGTTTTATTTTCTCTTAACAAATAAACACAGAACTACTATTATTGTACAGAAGTGATTTTAAAATGGTTTTTTTCTGGTCTCTTGTTGGTACATATATTTATAAGGTACACGTATATTGATTGGTGAGGTTTTTGGATTGAATCACTGATACAATATTGTATTTGTATAGCTTGACCAAACGATTTATTCCTACTCATATTGCGTATGTACGGGCGCAAACAAATAATTCAAGTCAAAAACATATATTTCCAACACAAAAATGTAACACCACTTTTGCTGAACATCATTACATATATCTAGGAAAAAAATACTTCAACAGCCTACCCGAAAATATCAAAACAATAGAAAACGATAAACACCTACTAAAAGAAATTAAAGAGAAGTTCAATGTTAACATACCAAAATGATGAAACTATCTTTTTAATTAATTATAAATTTTAATATTCATAATTACAAACACAAAATATTCTTCATCTTGATGCTCACCACTCTTCTAGACACAAGCGCCAGCTGCTATAGAAGAGGAACATTAAAAAATCAAAAGCAGTGAAAACTAATTGTATGAATTATTTTAGTTAAAATTATTGATTATACTCTGTAAATTGATTAACTTTTTAATAAATATATAATATTTTTTTTTTCCTAATATTTTAAAATATAAAAAGTGTATTTAAATAAATGCCATCTATGAACGGGTAGATTAAAACGAATGTTGCGTTTAACCTTTAGCACCGTATTTCTCGAACCTTACCTTGACTTGGATATCGTAGACAATCATCGAGCTCTCATAAGTCAGGTTCAGCTTATCAGATTCAGTTAAGGGTTAAATTAAAACTATCCAGAAAATGCTCGTTCATAGATGGCGCTGATTTTTATTTTGGGAAAAACACGTTTTACTTGTTACGATTCAAAATATTACGCAATATTGACTGCCTCCGTTGTTGAGGGGTAAGGCTTTCCGTACCCCTTGACAATCCGAGGTCACAGGTTCAAATTTTGGCGTGCTTGTAAAATTTTATTTAAATGATTTTATTCATTTTAAAATAATATCGAGTACATGTAATAATTGCGGCACGTTCTATAGTGGAAGATACTTTCAGTATCGCTCTGGTGTAAGACCACAATTCAGAAATGAAACGTTGCTAGAAATGGCTTTAGCCGTGTTTGGAGACCAGATATGAAAATTCTTCCCTTCCTGCTTTCCACTACCTTCAGCCGCATTTTCAGCTTCAACTTGCCAAATTGGGGATGCTATAGTCTAACTGGCTCCAGAGGGTTGAGAGCAATTGGGACTCTTGTGCGGTATTCACATTAAACAAACCAAAAATGGATTAATTCACCGAAAAAATATTGTATTTATAATCCTAATTTATAAGGAATCTCAATCTCTTCAAATTATTGGTAATCCGGTTAGTGAATGAATTGACAGGTTTCATGAAAAAGTTATTGTAAATCACACATTTTCATAAAAAAATTAAATATTTTAGCTTTCCGTCATTATATATTATCTAGGCAAAAAAAAAAATTATCTAATCTTTATGCATGAACACGTGTTCCGGTATTATAAATTAACTAAAAGTTTATCAGGAAGCGGCCTGCAATCCCATCCTTAACCGGATTACCAATAATTTAAAGAGATTCTGAATAAATTAGCAATACTCATTATTCTCATTGTACGGTTACCTTCCAATACATATTGATAAAGTAACTTGATTAACTTGACTTTAAACTCAAGATGACTGAGTTAAGAGTAATGGACAGAAGATCATTATAACCTGTGGAGGTTCCCTCGGCATCCCATCAATCAATCGGTCCAGCCAGTGCCAGTGGTGCCGTGGTGTTCACTTGAATGACAATCCGTGGACTTGATTTATCTTCTATGTTTATTTTTAATGAAAAAATGGAGCATCGTCGAAGAATTTAACGCAGAATGTACTAATAGGAAAGAATATATTTTTATTTTCTAGTATCTCAATAATATTGACAAGCATCATATTTTACGATATCTCTATCCGTCGCTTTCATCAATCAACACTGTGCGACCATTAAGAAAATAATACAATTATCAGAAGGACAATTGAAAATATTAAAAATAAATATTAATAAATTCAGAAATATTAATTATTTAAAAAAAATTATGAAATTAGTTTTACACTGAATGTGAACAAAAGTAGAACCTTACAAAGCATTATTTGATCATTGAAGAATAACACAGGCCTGCGACCAAATTGCGTTCTTTAAAATAATGGGTGATTCTTATGTATTTTAGTGCGTTGAGTTCAGAAATGCCGTCAGTTTTTTTCCAGCACGTAAGCATTTTCCGCAATATGCATTTTTCTTTTGCCTATCTTAAGGCCTACCTTAAGGCGATATTTATGAATATGCCGAAAAAAGTTGTTTTTCCTATTCGGCTTTTTATAATTTTATATGAGAAACTATGAAATATGATAAAAATTAGTATATTTAACAGTATTAGTTGAGATTTGGAACTTCATTCTCTTGGTACAGAAGCAGAGAAAAACAATTTGAGCCAAATTTGTCTCAAGATGACGAACTTGTATATTGTTCTGATGTTCCCAAGTTGATTTCAATGTTTAACATTCAACATGTGTCAGATGATTAGAGGCTTATTGACTCATCAAAAATAAGTTTAAAAGCAGTTTTGCTACACAACGGCAATAAATACGCTTCTGTCCCCGTAGGGCACTCTGTGCATCTAAAAGAAAAGTATGACAACATGGCTTTTATACTTGATAAATTGAAATATAAGGAGTTTGGATGGCCTATCTGTGGTGATCTCAAAGTCATCTCTATGGTGCTTGGACAACAAGGTGGCCATACGAAATTCCCCTGTTTCCTATGTGAGTGGGATAGCCGGGCAAAAGCACAGCACTGGAGCCAAAAAGTGGGGCCAACGAGAACTTTGAAGGTTGGAGAGAAAAATGTTCACTTTGAGTCTTTGGTTGATCACAAAAAAGTTCTTTTACCCCCACTTCACATCAAGCTTGGACTGATGGAGCAGTTTTTCAAGGCATTGCCAAAAGATGGCGAAACGTTCAAGTACCTTGAAAAGAAATTCCCGGGACTGTCTGAGGCAAAGTTAAAGGAGGGTGTTTTTGTTGGTCCGGACATTCGGAAACTAATAAAAGACAATCAGTTGTGATGGTGATGAAAGCTGAGAAAGAGACGTGGATATCATTTAAAGAAGTTGTGACTAAGTTTTTGGGTAACAATAAGGACCCGGATTATGAAGAAATTATAAATAAAATGTTGAAATGTTTTAAAACCTTGGGGTGCTCCATGAGCTTGAAACTTCACTTTTTGAACTCCCATTTGAATTATTTCCCAGATAACCTTGGTGCCGTAAGTGAAGAGCAGGGCGAGAGGTTCCACCAAGACATCAAAGAAATGGAACGGAGGTACCAAGGACATATGATGGGAGACTACTGTTGGATGCTCCATAGAGAACTTCCAGACATCCCACACAAACGGAAAAGCTCAAAACGGAGTTTTGAGGGAAAAAGATGTAGATATTATAAAGAATTATAAATCCTAATTGTATATACCTACATATTATTTTTATCAAATTGTATTTAAAAATGTTAATAAACCACTAGTAATATATATTTATTTTTCATTTCAAAATGCATTTTTACCTATATGTACCGCGGGTTTTGCATAACTTTCATTTACATTTTGCGGAAAATCCCTACGTGCTTTAGAAAAACTGAGGGCATATTTGGACTCAGCGCAAGAAAATACATACGATTCACCCATTACGGTGAAAAAAACTATCAAAAAGTGTCAATTTACAGGCCTGTGTAATGTAATATTATAAGTCTTAACTGGTATTGATAATAATTTGGTCTCAATGGCCGAGTGGTTAAAGGCGTTGTCCCGGCAAGACTGAGATTCTGGGGTCGATTCCCAGTTGCGACCTTTCCCTTTTTTCCGTATCGTGTTGTGTTTTGTCTGGATGTATTAATAGTATCTTCTCCTTCAACGATTAAATAATTTTACATAGTTTACCTTTGATGTTTATTGTAAGGTAGGTAGATGTAATTATAAAGTGTTAAAAATGAAATTAAATAGAAAAAAATAAATTCAATATGAATTATTTTTAGATAGTAAAATAACATACTTGGTTTATAGCAAAAGTTAATTTAAGGCCCCGTAGTAAGCGTTCAAAGATGGTTTGAAGGGGAGATATGTAAATACAAAAGATAGAGGCAGCGCGCTTATATGAAAAAACAACAATAATTTAGCGAAAATTGTGAATATATTTATTAAAATACGACTCGTTTGAAATAGAGCAAAAATCTCTCGACAAATGCATTAGTTACATTTAAAGATAGACTGTGATTTTTTTCATGCCTATAACATATAAAATAACAGAAAAAACGAGTTTATAATAATTTTCGGAACTTACTTTGTGATTTTTACTGTCGAGGAAATTTCATATAATTAATGGTTCTGCATAAAAAATTTATAGATATTATCTTCAAAAATATTTTTTTTTGGTATTTAAAAACTTAAAGATTTAACGAGAAACTAAATCGGTATAAATTGGGTATGAGGGGGCTTAAAAAATATAACAAACTACAAAAAACTAGTTACATGCAAAGTTAAACGAAATACATGGTACATGTTAAAAAACCAATAGTAAAGATCAACAGATTACTTGCTATTAAAATTGGTGGTACATTTTCATACAAATTCCCTGCTACGAGTGGTGTTCCCCAGGGGTCAGATTTAGGTCCAATCCTGTTTATATTATTTGATAATGATTTGTTATACATTTTCAATGATGTTCAAGTATTAATGTTTTCAAAAGACCTGAAATTATTCAAAGCAATCAGAAACATTAACCTTCTTCTTCTTCTTCCTAGCACTATCCCAACTCATTGCCTAGGTAGGCTGTTGGGGTCGGCTCTTCTCGTTCTCAGGTTATAGCTTCTTCGGTTCTGAGTGTCGCTTTCATCTAGGCCGTTTCTTTGTAGGATTTTGGAGCATTGGGTCATCCAGGAGTTTTTCAATTTCAATTTTCCAATTTTTTTTCAATTCTTTCAATCAGAAACATTAACCATTGCCATATATTGTCAAAAAAATTTGAGATTTATATATGGTGTCATGATAACCGCTTGCAACTTAACATAAGCAAAAACTACGCACGACGGCTCCCTAGAAAAACTGAGATGATTCAACTTGGCTTGGTCGGGTGATTGGATGGTAGTTGACCGCTCTGGCGGTACAACCGTTCAAATTGATAGTCACGCCCCCTTATCAGTTGTAAAGTATATCCACATGGTTCAACTTTACGTTCAACTCAACCAGATTTATAAAACCACTCAACCAAATTGAAAGGTCTGTAGCACCCATTAGGTGTTGTTAAAATTGATAGGCAAAAAGGACCTTGCGTGGCTTTACTCTGTTTCTACATAAAAACAATCTGACACAATCAGTTCAGATAAAACGGTAAAACCAAAAAAAAAACATTGGAGCACCAATAAAAGTTATTTTATGTGTGCTATTTGCATATCGAAATTGATGCACTCTATTTACTGCGCATTACCTCACGGCCTCTGAAACAGTATTTAAAAATACGTTTAGGTATGTCCATATGAATTAAACAAATTGCATACAAAGGGCATACGAATTCCTCGTTACTTTGTTTGGCTCTCGGCTCGGGGCGGCAGAATGGGAACACACAGACATGCTAATGAAACAAAGCCTTATCGAATGTTCTGGAGCACAATGCGTTCCAAATAACGCTTTTAATTAAAGATCGCCATTATCAGCTTGTAATGGAACACGTGCGGCGAGCTATGGCCGAGATTATAGAGGTATTTGTCACTTATAATAATCCGCACAATTAATTTTAGGTTATCTGATCGATAAAGGAGCGTTTGTATAATTACTGTGGATGTTTTAAACATCGTCAAAATTTAAACGGCCTTTGTATCGCCTAATGAGATATATTCGTACCAATCCACATATGAAAACCAGATTTTTGCTTTACACAATCATTATTTTCACACTCTCGATTTCATACAGATAGCTGTCATTAGAGAAGAAATAATATTAATTCGTCAAAAATGTCAACACCTTGAACTTAACCATAGATCATACGATATCTTATTTCATCTGCCTCTGCTGTCAAGAAATTATCAAAATTACACGCGTAATTCATAATACCTAACACAACCAAACAAAAATACAATGTTCGAAACTGTTATAGTTTTTTTTATCAATATATATTTCCACAAAATGTAGTAACCTACGTCAAACAGTGACATAAGAGATGTCAAATGATATCCGAGATCTTCGAAAAGACGTCTCATTAGAAAACTGCTCAATAAAAGCATCATGTAAAACGGCCATTAGTGCAATTTTTCCAAGTTTCTAATGTGTCAATGCATGTTATTAGAAACCTTATTTTAATTGATTGAGAATTTCAATATTTACATTAAAAAAAACGGTGACCGGATAAATCATCAAAATGATAATTCATCACAACTTTAAAAACTTAAATAAAGTCATGGAAAGTGATGAAACAAAAACTTTATTAACTGGGTTAAGTAGGTTAGGTTAGGTTAAAAAAATAAATTTTTCATCGTTTTTAATGACTTTATATCACTTTTTAAAAGTGTGTTGAATAGTCACTATCATGAGTTAGCATGGAACCAAAAAAACACCATAAAGATTGCATTTAAATAGATTTACGAGTCCCAACAGAATATCGTTTAATTCACATTAGACATACATGGGTTCTAATCTAAATATTCAATACGGAATTATTCTCAAAATGCTGCTTAAATGGTTCAATTTCTCAAATAAATCTCAACCTACTGCCATTGTTCATCGACATTAATTTTAATAAAAACATGACTAAATTATAGTTTTAACCCTTTCAATACCGGTGTTTTTCCCAAGGAACGTGAGGAAAACATTAATATCTCTCGATTTTGTGAAATAAAGAGCCCCATATTTTGTGAAGAATTTATTTCTCATGACGTGTATTTTTTCTGCTATGTTGCAATCTTTATTCCAACGACGAATGCCGTAAACTTAGGACGGGTTGTTTCGGAGAATTTGAACAATTCATCAAATTTCAACGTTCGTTTTTGGGTTATGGTATTATGTCGTGTTGCTGTCTGAAACTTTGAGTAAAGAAAAAGGTTAACAAAAAAAAATTACTTTAATACTTTTGGGAGTGAATATCTAAAATCTTACTTTAGGTTTAATTATAAAATTTTATTCCATGAACTTTTGTGAAAAATATTTTAATACCCTTCACTTTTAATTATTTTATAACTGTTCCAGTACATCAAAAAAACTGTTGAATTCTTTCATACACAAATTAAAATTTTAATAACCGCTTTTTCCAAAAGAAAGTCCGGCTTCCTTGCTCCTTATTTACGGTAATTTCGTGCTAAAGAAATATAATACCGCAGTTAATCTTTGAATAAAATGACAGTCTGAAGAGGGCGCATGATATAAATTTACCCCCCTCGCGGAGAAATTAGCCAATGGCTCGATTAATTTTATTTATAGCCCCTGGAACAAAAGTTGATGCTGGTTAGTCGGACTCCTGTGGAGGCTGTTGTAAACTCATTGCAAGAGTAAAATCTTTTCAGGGATGGACCAAGCTTAATGAATTATTCAAAGAATCTTTTCTCAAAGAGTTTACTATATGCATCTACCTCTGAGTATGGAATACCTACATTCAGTGACTTTGCAATAATTTATTTATATATCACCAGTCTGTTAAGAAAACTGGTGCTGCAAAACTTGTTCAGTGTATTTAGTTCAAGTATATTACAAAAGCTTTTGCAGTAATGACCAAGCAGTATCCTTCAAGTCAATAATATCGATCGAAAAGAACAATAGTAAGTCAGAATCCTTTTCCGATTGTAACTGTTAACTAGATACCCTAATGTTATGTCAAATATTTATTAAAGTCCACAATTAAACCACAAACTGTTTCGCGTACAATATTGTATCTTCACAAAAGCGTAATACCGTTAAAATTCAATGGAGGATTTAGGCCCTTCTTCAACAGGAATTCGCAAGTATTCGAAACTTGAGGATTCATGTATCTTGGTGATTACCGCCATACATATGCGTTGAGGTTGGTACACAGGCATACACTGCCGACATCTTGTAAACTCGTGGGTAACTCCAGCATCCTGCGACTAACCGGACGAAGATGTTTCCATTAACGTCGTCGTGGAGACTTTACACATGGCGGAACAATTAACAAATATGATAGTCTAATCGTCACACATTTCGTCAGACATTTTGTAACAATACGCATACTTTGAATTAATACTACGAACAAATCAGGCAACGAAAAATGACAGCTACAGTAGTTGTTAGTTAGGTCATGAAAACTAGTTTTGAGTTCGAGAGGTGGTGGCGACGCGCCTCTCTCTATTTTAGTAGCGACGCGACGTGTATGAACTGTCCGCAGTAAGTTGTTCCCGACGTGAATACACAACATCGGTATCGGATACTCGAGTAGTCGTGTGGAAGAAAGGTCTTAACGCTTATTTTCTTATGGTTTTGATCATCATACATACATACTGTAAACGTGTTTTTAATAATTGACCATAAACACGATCTCAAACTGCAAATTCCTAAATGGTTCGAATTGTCGGCGACTCGAAGTAACGTTAATTGCTGCATTTGGGACAATGTGACATCATTATAGTCCTCCTCACCAACATAAGCAAACATATTTTTTGAGTGCAAATAGAAATTGGCGCATATTATTTTATATATACATTTATATAACATTTATTCATCAATATGAAAATGCCAATAATATCTGCTTGAAATTACAAGAAGATTCAGATTTATTGTAAAAATTATAACTTCTAGTTATTACAGATTGACTGATCCATATCTGTTCTTTCTTCGACTGTTTTTGGGAGTAATAAAATACTTACATATTTATTTTCTATTTCATTATTCCTTCCGTTTCCTTTAAGTGCTGGAGCTTTAGACACAGCTTTTGAATATGAAATACCTAAAAATATCACTTTTGGAACAAACTATGTGTGTAGTTCTTATCAATGTTTATTTTTAGTGGGCAGTAGGTACCTCACATACCAATATCTTATTATATTTAATTTTCTTCGATACGTTCAATTCAAATTGAGGCAGCCTGTAATTGATATATGCTATAATACATTAATGTCTGGTCTAAATCTTCCACTTCTTTCTACCCGGCGAACTATTAATGACATTCTTATACTTTTTAAATTACTGAACAATCTCATAGACTGCCCTCAAATGTTAAGTGTTATAAATTTTCGTGTCCCTGTTAAATCAACTCGACTCCACCATCTTTTCCACAGTGACAATCATAGCACTAACTATTTGTATCATTCACCGTTGGCGCGTTTTCACCGCACTGCCAACACGTATACAGACCTTTTTGATATTTTCAAAACCTCACCGTCTTGCATCAAGGCAAAAATACTTGGTTGTGAATGTATCTGATATGTTTGTGAAATGTTAAATGTCTGTTTGTACTGCATCATACTGACATGTTCTTCTTTATGTGTAACATATGTATGGTGTTCTATACATATACATTCCACATATATACATATATGTGAAATGTATATGTATAGCATCAATATAAACTGCTTGCTTCAGATGCCTTATAGTATTGGCTAACGGATGTATTATTGTAATGAAAAATGTTATTTTTAATTGTCAAGTCTCTTACAGGCAACAATAACATTTAGCTGTCATCAGTTGTTTTGTTTTGCTCTATCTAAAATTATTTTTTTACTATTCTATTTTGTTTTCTGGCCAAAAAAAGTGTAGTGTGTTGTGCCTTGAGGTTTTTTCTCCTTTCTGATCTTCCAGGAGTCACTTTTCGCTGCTGATTTCCAGATATTTATAAACTTTTTTACTTCTGTCATTTTTCATACTATTATTGTAGTTGTTTACTGTTGTGAATAATGGAGGAAGATTTCCCTCTTGGACCCCCTACAAAGCCCCCAGATCCCTCTCCGGACCCCCCAGACGGGGAAAATGTAGAAATTTCTGACAGTGATTCTGTCATTTTGACTTCTACCAAAAAAAGGAAATTTACTCCTTCTTCCCCAATAAAACTTGACTCGCCTTTGACTTCACAGTCGCCACAAGCACTTTCTCAACTTCCTCCAACAAACTTTTATTCTCCTCATTCCCGTGGCCCATTCATAGTATACGCTCAAAAAACTGAGCAAGGAAAAACCATCCACCCTCTTGAATTTGGCAAATTCCTATCAAATAGCAAGAATCTTTCAATCCAGCCTGAAGGTGTAAAAGCCGAGGGTCGCTTCCGAATCTCCGTCGAATTCCTCTCAGGGTCAGCTGCCAACAGTTTCATCAAAAATATCTTCATTTCATCTAGTTCAAAGTTCAAGGCATATATCCCTACTTTCAATGTCACTCGCATGGGCCTGGTCAGAGGTATCTCGACCGATCTGTCCATCGAAGAAATTCTGTCTTCACTTTCAACCCCCCAACACATTGGCAATCCCATAAAAGCCAGGAGGCTAAATTACAAGGACTCCTCTGAGGATATAATTTCTTGGAAGCCCTCCCAATCTGTCGTTATCACCTTTGAAGGTCAATCTCTTCCCTCCCATATATATTTATTCTTCAACTCATTACCAGTTGAAATGTATACTTATCCCACCACTCAATGTTTCAATTGCTGCCGTTTTGGTCATACCAAAGCTGCATGCAGATCTCAACCCAGATGTTTTAAATGTGGAGAAAACCACGCAGCTGACCAATGTCCTTCTTCCTCCTCACCCAAATGTTTTAACTGCTCAGGCTCACATACAGCTATCAACACATCTTGCCCAGAACAATCTCGCCAAAAAAATATTAAAATTTCTATGGCCTCTCAGAACTTGTCTTTTCTGCAGGCTTCTAAACTATTCCCGCCTGTCAAAAAATCATTTGCTGAGGCTTTATCCAGCAACTCCTCATCCAACCCTCTTCCCTCCACTACAACAACTTCTTCTCGTTCAACTAAATTCACATACAAAAACGCTATCTCTAAACCGGCTCCTGGATACGATCAGCAACAACACAACTCACTGCTCTTAAATCCCAATGGTTCACATCTTTCAAATGCCACAAATGGGTGTGCAAATAATTATAATCCGTTCTCAATGAACTCTCTTAAACTTTATGAAAAACTCTCCCAAGACAATTCATCATTTATCCAAACTCTTATTATGCTTCTAATTGACCTTATTTCTTCTCAAACTAATCTACCGTCCAACGCTGCTACTATTATTTCCACATTAAAATCATTTATTCAAAATGACTCTTCAGGATGTCAGAATACTTCAGTGGAATAGCCGAAGTGCTATTTCTAAAAAATCTGATCTCCTTAACCTATTAAATTCCAACATTATTTCTTTGGCTGCTATCTCGGAGACTTGGTTTACTCCATCCACCCACTTTAATGATGGAGGGTATTCCTGTCTCTTCGACGACCGCCCGGAAGGTTCGGGCGGCGGTGCTGCCCTTTTTATTAAAAAATCCATATCATTTTCCCCAATAAATAATATCAAACCCCCCAATGCTGACTTCCAAATGGTTGCAGCTAAAATAAAGGACACATCCTTTATTTCAGTCTATCTTCCCCCAACAGCCCACTTCAATAAACAAACTTGTTTGCAAATTGTAAGTCAACTAAGCCCTCTTTTCTTTATATTAGGCGATTTTAATGCCCATTCTCCCGTCTGGGGTTCTGCTTTCTCCGACCGAGATGGTCAAAGTGTGATGGATTTCCTAGATCAATCCAACCTTTTCCTTTTGAATGACGGATCTCCTACTGGGATCTCACGCCCCAGCACAAACCCCAGTGCAGTGGATCTCTCGATATTTTCTACTAGTCTGGCTTCTCTCTCCTCGTGGGTGGTGTCCCCCGACCCTTGCTCCAGTGATCATTTCCCGATCACCATTACTTATCAAACTTCTTTCCAATCAGACAAGTCTCATATTTCGACAAAAATTAAAACGAAACACACCAAATGGGATGAATTTAACTCTCATATGGACAAGTTCCTATTAAATTCACCCGCCACCGATATATTTTCCGTCAAAGATGATTATAATAACTTCAAATCAATGCTCATAACTGCAATAAATAAATCAAATCCTCCCTCTACAACTAAATCTCTCAAAAAACTCCCTCCAACTCCCTGGTGGGATGTGGAATGTTCCAAAGTAGTAAGAATTCTGAAAGCTAAATCTCTTTCCTATCGTTACAATATGACTATGGAGAACTATCTTATATACAAAAACGCTGAATCCAATGCCAAAAGAGTATTGAGGTCAAAAAAAAGATCCGGGTGGTACAACTTCTGCAGTTCAGTATCTCCGAACACTCCGATTTCGGAAGTTTGGTCTTTGATCCGAAGATTTAGATCCTCCTTCAGTTCACCATCTCCTCGAGCGTCTCATTCTAAATGGATCGATGAATTTTTGGACAAAATTGCCCCCCCTTCTGTACCTAACTTAGATGAAATAACGCCCATCTATAATACTCCTATGTCTAATCATTGGCTAGACTCTCCGTTTACCTTAATTGAGCTAAAAAATTGTTTATCAACAGTCAAGGACTCATCTCCAGGCAGAGATGGTATACCTTACAGCATAATCAAAAATAGTAATGATAATGTTCTAAACCACTTCTTAAGCATATTAAATAAAATCTTCCAGACTGGTATAATGCCTGATGACTGGAATTGTCAAATAATCATCCCTTTTTTAAAAACAAACAAATCACCAAATTCTGGATCCAACTACAGGCCAATCGCTCTTTCATCCACCCTCAGTAAACTTTTAAAAAATTAATTAAAAACCGATTAGAATTTTTTGTCGGCAGCTTCTCTCTCCATCTCAATTTTGGATTTAGGAAAAAAAAATCCACTCAAGATAACCTTGCCATCATCAGTACTGATATTAATTTATCAATTTCTAAACGGGAAGTTTTTCTTGCCGTCTTTATAGATATAGAAGGCGCCTTTGACAATGTTTCCACCCCAATCTTGAAAAAAAAACTTCTAGGCCTTGGCCTTTCCCCTATGTTTGTCCAATCTATTATTAATCTATTTCTAGATAGAAAAATTTTCATTGAACTTCCAGATATTTTTCTTCAAAGTAGGTCTATTTGGAAGGGTTTACCACAAGGTGATGTATTGTCCCCCTTACTGTATAATATATACACATATGATATGCATGTCGCTATTCCCCCACAAGTAAAAGTTATTGAGTTCGCAGATGACATAGCTTTCTTCTTATCATCCAAAATCATCCCTCTCGACGTCAAATATCTTAACGAAGCCATGAATGCCCTTTGCACATGGCTCACGTTAAATGGTCTTGAACTTTCAATCCAAAAGACTCAGTGTGTCACCTTCTCAAACCGCCATAAAAACCCCCCCGTTCAAATTTTATTTAAAAATTCTCCAATCCCCAACGCTTCTCAAGTAAAATTTTTGGGAGTAACATTTGATAGGAAACTTAAATGGTCTTCCCATATTAATAATTTAGTTACTAAATGCGAAAAAAAATTAAATATCATCAGATCATTATCTGGCGTTTGGTGGGGTGCTCACCCTACTTGCATTAAGTTGCTTTTACAACGCACTTATTCGAAGCCATCTTGACTATGCCTGCCCACTTTTTAGTACTGCCTCAAAAAATGTACTTGATAAATTAGACAAAATTCAATCTAAATCTTTGCGAATTATAACTGGAGCGATGCAATCGTCACCCATCAATTCCCTTCAAGTAGAATGTTCTGATCCTCCTCTTTATTTAAGGCGTCAACTATTTGCTGACAAATTTGTTCTTAAATGTTTAAATTCTAAATGTCATCAGGTTATCCCCAGCGTCTCGTTGTTCATTGACTCAACCCATTCATCTACAATCAGAGCTTCAACTAAACCTCTTCTTGACATCTGTAAAAATTTTAAGTCTCTCTCAGAGCTTCACATCATCCAAAATGATCTACTTCCCTTATACAAATTAAAATATAGTCACGTCACCCTATCCCCAACAATAATAGAAGGGATCGGAATCCTTAAAAGTCATTCCGATCTCCCGGCCCGAACTGTCAATAATATGTTCAATGACATTATTTCATCTAAATGGCCCAACTTTTTTCTTTTATTTACTGATGGATCCAAATCTCCCGACTCTCCTAACTGTGGTATAGGTATTAAAGTTTACCACAATAATTCTAATGACAGAATATTTCATTCAATTTCAAATCAATTTTCAATATTTTCAGCCGAGTGCATTGCAATAATAGAATCTCTCAAATATATAATCAAAAATAATTTCGAACATTCCCTCGTTCTCTCAGTACCCTCCAAAAACTTAAATCCAGTCCTCTTCTTCATCCTGATGATCACTTTGTATGCCTTATTCGAGAGATGACAGCCTCCATTCAAAGGTCTGGTAAAACTGTAACTCTGATTTGGATTCCTGGACATGTTGGTATCATGGGTAATGATATTGCGGATGCCTTGGCAAAACAAGGAGCGTCCAACCCTGTTGTTACCCTCGTAAACCACATTCCCCTATCTGACATTTTTTCCATCATCAAAGATAGATCCCGCAATGTTTGGTCGGAGTATTGGCACATTGCTAGTCAATCCAAGGGAGCCTGCTATGCCTCAATACAAAGGACTATTCCATCAAAACCGTGGTTTCAGCAATTCCCTCATTTTTCCAAAAAAGAAATTTCTTGACTCATTCGAATGAGGATCGGACATTGTTCCGTTCCTTCCCATCTTTTTAAAATTCACGTTGTTGACTCCCCAGATTGTACATTCTGTGGTCTAGAAGTGGGAACTTTAGATCACATATTTTTTGGTTGTCCCTCTCTAAACAAATATCCTCTTTTCTATCAAGCCTTATCTAAAATTGCCTCCCCTCCATTCAACATCTCATCTCTTCTAAGTCTGAACTCGACTCCAATTTTAATTATAATTTTGAAATTTGCCTATTTAAATAAAATTAATATTTGAATTCACCTTTCATTTCTCAATAATTTTAAATGTTGGCCAAGAACACCTTGAAGGGTGAAAGCCAGAAATAATAAGAAAAAAAAAAGTCTCTTACAGCCCTGAACTGTGTACTTATAATCTAATGTTTCACATTACTGTAAAAGCCTTTTGTGGCGTTTAATAAATAAATAAATAAATATTATTTAACTTTTTAAGCTTTGTGAACGGTATTTACGGGGAAAACTGAAATTTACTTACTGGGTTATATGAACTGGTATTAAAACTAACTAACTGGTATAAGAACTAATTATTGAAGACAATATTAGCGATTTCTAAACGAAAATCCGAAACAGAAAAATCAGAAAAGGATACGGTCACATCTAGGACTCGAACCCAGCATTCTTGCTTTGCCGGGGCACTGCTCTACAAGGCACTGCTCACAAACTGACTGCTCACTGGTTCAGATTTTCGTTTAGAAATCGCTAATATTGTCTTCAATAATTAAATATTACAATTTGAGGTATTACTACATAAAGTTATTCCAATAAATAAATAGGTATAAGAACTATTGAAATTATTTGTACAAACCTCAACACAGGCTTGTCCTAGTGAGGTTAAAAATTTTAATTTAAAAAAGATATAATGTAAAGAAACAATAATCGATTTGTAGTACATTTACAGCAAAATATTCATTTCTTTTAACATTCTCAGCATTTGGGGAGATTGGGATAAAAAATATGTTTTAATTCTCATTTTTTTTTGTCCAGTGTAAGATTTTTGAATGCTTTTATTACCTGTTATTTGTGGTGTCTTGTCCAAAGCTTGTGTTTATCGACGGAGTTCTTACGTTTTGTACGTACGCGTGAGTGTATGTTTAAATTTGGTTTTTTGGTCAAAAATGTACTTTATTAGTTTTTATTTTTATGTATATTTGGCGTACGTCTAGTACGTCAAATATGTTGAATATTTGATCATTGTCAGTCAGTCTATGTTTTTTGAGAATTTTCTTTATGATATAAATGTCAGTTTTCTCTGTAATTTCCGTATGACCGATAGTGTTGCCCCCCTTAAGCAATAAGACCGTATTCTATAATGGAATGGAAAAGTGCATAATATATTGATTTAATTTGTTTTTAAATTTGCTTGTACTTTTTTAATTTTTATTTACTTGTTACATGAAGTTAGTAATAGGTACGCAGATGTAGCGGATCTGTTTAACTGCACAGAATCTATGCACGAAAAGGCTATACTATCATTTCTTCTAAATAATTATTGATTAAACTTAAGTCTACTCATAATTGTTGTATTTCCTTCTAGAGCTTTTATTAATTTTAAACTTTCTGTCATCATTTTATGATCAAATGCCACAATCAATTATTATTCTGTGACATGTAATTATTGTGAATTGTAGATTTATGCCGTTGATATTAAATAAATAAATATGTTTCTTAAGTTCACGAAAATGTGTATTGTTTCGAAGAGTTCATTTATGATGTGTTCATCTGAGGTTATGGTCTATTATGATTCCTAGATATTTTATTTGGTCTTATTTTTTCTAGAGTAGGGCAATCGCAGATATTGGTGTTTATGCATTCGTGTGCTCTTATGGTGTTTGTCTTATTTTTTCTAGAGTAGGGCAAACGCAGATATTGGTGTCTATGCATTCGTGTGCTCTTATGGTGTTTGTCTTATTTTTTGGCCGTCCTCTGGTATTTATACTTAAATTTGTGAATTTTGTTTTCGATATGCTTAGTGTATAAGTATGTGTTTATGCATTCCGCTATATTGTACATCTTAGTCAAATCTTTCGATTTGGATAGTAAATCTGTGTCGTCCGCATAACTAATAATTTCTCCGTCTATTTTCATGTTGCATAGATCATAAGATAATTTTCCCAAAAATTCCCCTTCTTCTGTCCGAACAAATCCTTTTGTTTACTATTCTAAGTTTGTAGTCATTTACAATTTTACATCATGAATCATGGAGCTTTCAAAAATCCATTCCTTGATTTAATAGAATGAGACCAGATCGTTTTTATTATTCGTTCCATTGATTAATATTATTGTTCATTTGACTTTCGGGCAATGCTAAGTTACTAAACTAGTAAATAACATAAAATTTTATAAAATTAATGATCATGTCACGTGAGAGTTTTACGTAAAACGGTTTTTTAAAATTCATCTTCAAAACATGTCTGAACTTTCACCCAAAGAAATAATTTATGAAGACAATATTGTGAATAATATTTTATTAACAAATTATTGGGCTTAAATGCAATTTGTAAGAGTTAATTTCAGTATAACCCTTGTAAGATTCAAAGTTACTCGCTAAGAAGAAGAAGAAGCAATTAAAGGCAACATTCAATCACCAATTTTACGCAAATTTCACAATAAAAAAAACTATTGTGGTTACAAAAATCAGATTCAATGAGTTAAGTAAGATAATAAAATATAGTGTATTAGGTTAATATTTACTACGCAATTTAAATTATGAATTCCATAAATAATACGCTAATTTTTATTTTTCATAAAATTAAACTACTTCTTTACTCTGCCTGGCGATTTTTATGCCTATTACTTAAATTCGTGCGTAAGAACAGACTAAAAATAGACATATTTTTGGTTGGTACATAATATTATATAGATTCCTCTTATATTTGATGATTCTGTAATCATTTCACAGCTTCCTTACCAGAACTTTGGGCGCTACAAGAGATCGACCGCTATCTCTGGACTATTTTTTAACGTGTTTTTTTAATCCTGGAACGAAGAGGCGAAAAGACAGGAATATATTATAGCAATAATGTAAACAACCGGCCGCGGCAGTCCGCCTCACAACAACAAAACAAATAACAATAAAAGCACTGAGGCAACAAAAGAAAACAAATGTGTGGAGTGTTGGTCAGTCGTCGTCGAACATTGGCAGAGAAGTTGCCAGATTGGACATCGCAATGAAGAAATTAATTCGTAATTTAGGAAGTAATTTTAAACGCTGGCATCATTTTTTTAGTCCCCTCCCTGGGACGCATGCGCACTCCAGCGAACCAGTCACTGTGTTTTGAAAAGTATTTAACTCATAAACTCGTCTTTGATAGTAGTTTAATATAAGTATTAACAGTCAACTATATCTATAATTTATAACCCTTAATCTTTTAAAATTTTCTCATCTAAGAAACGACAATATGTACGGTAAAACACGTCTATTTGTAAGGCCCATAGTATAAACTGCAGACATAATTCAACTTTATTTTCCTCCCATATCCAACACTAAATTATTTATTTATTTTACGCTTATTAAGGCTTTTACGTACATGTATAACAACATTTAAGAAATTATAAAATGTAAATAGTCCAGTAAATGACTGTTTAAAACACATATATTAATAAAAATATTGTTGAATTTGATCCACACAGTGTGTAGATACAAAATATAAAAATAAAAAATCCAAAATAATATTTTTCTTTCAACCGACAAAATACTGTTAACGTGCAAAATACTGTAATACTGTCAATTTAAATAGCTTTAACAAAATATTCCCCTACTTGATGAAAAAAACTTCAATAAGGTATGCTTATATAAGGAATTTGATGTACTAAATGTATCAACAACATCGGAGTATTTGTTTCCTAGCTGTTGAATCCGGCGCATGGGATTGTGGTATTGGGACGTTGATATAGAATTGCTACAATAATATGGAAGGTACTGTCTTGTAAATGACCTGCTTGGAATATGAAAAGAGATTACATATAATAAATCAGGGGTATCAAATATTGAATTAATGATTTTATACAAACAGGTTAAATCGGAAATGATTCTACCATCAGATAATTTTATTAAATTTAATGAAAAAAGAATGTCATCGTCATTTAGGCATTTTCTAAATTATGTTCAATGTTATAGTTTTTCATGGTTTAAGACTCATTTTTTTGTTTATTTTATATTAGGCTTTCAATGCTTCGAAAACTTTAAACAGATATACTTTTAAACTTATTGGTACGAAATTTGTTAGTGGCATCCCCGTTTGATACTTCATTCTTATTTGATATATAACACCACAATAACACGCTTTAAATGATCACCATAACGTGATTCATACAGTATTTATACTAAGGGCGTTGATTCCTGTTGGTATAACGTGAACAAATTTATGTAACGTGACCACTCTAGTGCTTTTTATTTCTACCAGCAAAGTAGGATATGCATTATGGTTCTGAAGATCCAATTAACAAAAAAAGCTTGTGATATTAGAGGCTCGTAATCAAAAAGTCGGATTAAAAATCTAAGCCAAAATTTAAAATGCATTAGATAAAATTGAGCCTATTACTAGTACTTAACTCTATCTGGTAATCTGATACGATGGTATCAGGACAGAATGAAAAAGGAATGAATAAAAATAATGTGGCATCTTGAAAGCATGAAACTCACTTGTATTATTTTAACATTTTATCAAACAAGGTATATTTAATTCACTTTTTTTCGAAAGATCCATTTATAATTTTTACTTCATTTAGACGAACAGTTAATAAATTGTACGCCGTTCTTAATAATCCGAAGAAATTGTACAAAGTGCCTTATTCGGTGATTAATCGTTAACACGTTTTATTTTAATATTAAATCTTTATTGCCAAAATAAATAAAAACTTTTGCCTCCGTGGTCGAGTGTTGTGGCTCTCGACTCCTAACCAGGATATCGTGGGTTCAAATAAAAACAAAATAATATACAGGGTTTTCCAATAAGAGGTGTTATTTTGATATTCAATCGTAAAAGATCAATGGTTTCTTTGCTTGTGTGGCACGTAGCGCCATTTTGTTGAAAGTAAACGTTGTCTAGATCAATACCATCTAATTTCGGCCATAAAAAATCATTAATCATCTCTCGATAGCGATCGATTTACCGTAAATGTTGCTCCAGCCTCATTTTCGAAAAAAGTAAGGTCCAATGACTCCGCCGGACCATAAACCGCACCAAACAGTCACACATTGAGTATAGAAAGGCTTTTCAACAATAACTCTTGGGTCGTCCTAGCCCCAGATGCGACAATTTTGCTTGTTGACGAAGCCACCGAGGTGGAAATGGGCCTCATCACTCAAGATGATTTGCATTTGATTCACTCAAGTGAATTTTAATAATTTCAATGCGTTGTTGAAGCGTGTATCGTTCCATTTTTATTAATGACGTAATTTTTACTTGTCAATTGTCAAAAAATGACAGCTTTAAAAGTAACATCTATCGAAATAGCGGGCTATTCAAAATAACACCTCTTATTGGAAAACCCTGTATTTGGAAGATACTCTCCACAGTGAAAGATACACTCAAGATCTCCACGGTGAAATACCACTACTCAGAATTTAAACGATGCTTGAAATGGCTTTAGCCGTTTTAAGTGACCAGATCTGAATAGCACAACCTTCCTTTTCCCACCTCATTCCCCTCTCAACTACCTTTAGCCTCACAATGTACCCAATTGAGGATGCAATGGTCTCACTGGCTCCAAACGTTTGAGAGCACTTGGGACTCTCGTTCGGTATTAACACACGATTTTTGAAGCGGGCGGGCGATGATGATTTACGATATTGAAAATAAATTACATTTTTTTTAAATGTGAATGTCTTAACTGCTCCCAACCATCTGGAGCCAGTAAGACTATGGCAACCCAACAATTGGGGTATGCTGTGAGGTTAAAGGTAATGGGGAGTGGAAGGAGATCTGAAAGAGAAAGGTGGGGAGTACCTGGCTATTCAGATCTGGTTTTCAAACACGGCTAAAGGCTTTTCAAGCAACTTTTCAATTCTGATTGGTGGTCTTACTCCAGGGGATACTGAGAGTATCTTCCACCCTGGAACGTGCAGCAAGTTATTATTTTAACTTCTTATTTTCAGTAAACAGATCATGAAATTACACAAATTCACCATAAAAAAATATTAGCGATTTGAACCCGCGACTTTCATATTGACACTTGAGAGCCTTATCCTTCGACCACGGAGGCCTGTACTATATGTAGATAGTATGCATTAGAAATACACTAAGAAAGGCATTATAAACGTTAATAATGACTGAAGTATTGAGGCAACCATCGAACCTGTCACTTTCTTCCAATGCGATACCACTTGCTATTCTGAAAACGAACAAATTTTAAAAAGGATACATTTCGTAATTGCTGGAAGTTTTGTGAGTAAAAAAGATTAAATTTCTTCTTGTTCTGGCCAACATTTAATGGTTAGGTTATTGTGAGGGGTGCTGTATGTTTTAGTAAACCATGCATTTAATGATTAGGATATTGTGAGGGGTGCTGTAAGTTTTAGTAAACCATGCATTTAATGATTAGGATATTGTGAGTGGTGCTGCATGTTTTAGTAAACCATACATTTAATGATTAGGATGTTGTGAGGGGTTCTGTATGTTTAAGTAAAACATGAATTTAATGATTAGGATATTGTGAAGAGTGCTGTATGTTTTAGTAAACCATGTATTTAATAGTTAGGATATTGTGAGGGGGCTACATGTTTTAGTAAATCATGCATTTAATCAGCGAAGTACTTACGCCGTAAGAGCACCATTAAATATAATTAAAACATGGTAAATAATTCAGCGCACTAACGACAAAAGCGTGTCGAATCGAACCTATTGAATAGAGCATTAAGCTTGTGGCAGAGAGAGGAGTATTCATTTTATTCGAAATGTTTTTTCAAACCAATATTAAACAGACAGAGGTGCCTAGCCAATGATTAATTGACATCTTCTAAGATCTTTAACACTCAGCCAGTTAATAAACTTTATACTTCTGTTCACACATTGTCCATTCAACCCGTCAATTACTACATGTTTTTTTTTACCGACTTATTTCTTTACACATATAATACATAATAACAAATAGTATATAATAACACATAGTATAAACAAGAAATGAAAACCCACTAAGGCACTGACTGAGTGTGGGTAATATAAAAACGATTACTATATTTCCAAGTACCCAAAGTATTAAATATATTAGTAGAATAAGTGAAAAAGTTTTTTGTTTTTGTTTTTAGTTACTATAAAAAGTAAAGAGAAAACATACTAAACTACTGTTAAGAAAGTTACAGCAAGTGATTTTTAGAAGGATACATAAATTTATAGAAAAATCGTTTCAATATCTGCGTCATTCAGGCATAATTTTACCTCTTTTACATATTTTATCATTTAAGTTTGTAGTAGTAGAAGGTTAAATGTACGAGGACCAATGAAACTGCTATGTGTCTGCATTAATTTAGTATTGGTTTGGGCGTGTAAAATCTATTGTTTTTTGTTTTGATCATTCTGTTTAAATTTATTTTGAAATTATTTTTGTTTTTAAATATATATTTCATAGTTTGCAATATTAAATAATTTAGATTCTTTGTACAATAAGTCGGTCGAGAATGTTTTTTTAAAATATAACTTTAATTATGTGTTTTTGAATTATTTGTAAAGGTTTCATAAATGTATCATGTGCACCACCCCATCCTGCCATAAGTGGTGGAAGATTGCACCAGGGAGAAATAGATCATTTTTAACTTTTCAAAGTTTAGAATTTCCTTAAGCCTATAAAATATGTAGGTAAGGTATCTTAGTTTAGAAGTGGTTTGATTAATATGTGATTTCCAATTAAGATTTATATCTATTGATACTCCTAAATATTTTATATTTTCGACATTAGCGAGTTCTTTGCACAGGAAGCACATTTCTTGATTGCGACTTGTTTTATGGTTTCTAATTTTAAGGTTGCCTTTAGGTTTGATTCTAGTATTGTGATATTTATCAAGATTTCTAAGCTAGTACAAGCCATACTAATCAGTTTAAATCATTAATACCCAAAGTGGTCTATATCGACATCCAGGAGTCGATATTATTTTAATTTTTGTATTTTCAATATTTTTTCCTATATTTTATAATTGTTTCAATATAGCAAAAAAATACGTAACCGTTTAATTTTAACAGTTTAATTACAAATATTAGATATTTTACATATGTAGTGTTAACACGAAGTGAATTATAATTAATAATAAAGTAAAATACTTTTTGTTTTATTTTATTAAATATGTCAAACTACAAAGTGATTGCTTTCTACAATAATAATAATAAATTTGTGTAAAATCGGTTTTTGAATATTTCTATCGACCATTTTTCCTATTCTAATGACCATGTAAATCCGCAATTAACTCCACCTAATCCTCACATTCCACTGCTTAATCCATTATTCTTCTGCCGATTTGGGTTTGCCCCTCCCTCTAACCTTGCGACCTAATCTAACCAAACTTATTATTTTTAGGTGTTTTATTTTGTCACTTTTTTTACATACTCATAATTTAATATGATTGCACTTTGTTTTTACCCCATATGTTCACTTTAGTGTTAAAACAGGGAGCTTTATTTTAACGATGTGGATCTATCGGCCACGTAAGTGCTTGTCTTGTACTCGTACCTATCTCCACGTAACAAAGTGAAAACAAGGCATTTAATACATTAGAAGTAAGTGGCTAACTCCAGCGGTCGGGGTCGAAAGGTTATTTGCTCTCTGAAGCTTTGACATCCATCAGGCGGCGGAACGTCCGTGTTTAAGTGTTTAGTGTTTTTTACGTGGGCAATTAATTTAAGGCGAAGTTTTATAATCATTATGACACGAATTTAAGTGTTTTAAAAGATAATTATTAATCAGTAGTATATATCTTCGGTATATGCTTCCTGAAAATAAGATAAATTTATTATAAGAAGACTTTTTAAGACTATATATAATTATTTTAATATTACGACTGTGATTTATGTTTTCGTTTTATGCTATTTTTTGAAGTTTTGATTTCCGCTAATGGACGAGTTTCGGTAGCTGTTTCGGTTTAATTCAACAATTCGGCTTTTTCGAACTCTCTGAGACCACTTACGGCTTTACTTGGGTGCGCGTATGACTTCCACAACATATCATTGTTGCTACTAAATTAACCAATCTCATGCTCGGTTGGATATTATTTGGAGAAAGAAAAGAAGGAGGAAAGGAGGGGTAGGGCTTTCCATGAATGGAACCCCCCACCCCTAATTTATGCTTTTGCCCTTAGCGTACATTGAAGAAATACCGTTACGTCAAAAAGCGGTAAACGTAAAAAGAAAAATGTCATTAAATGGGTGTCATACCTAAAGCTGGACACACACGGCATAGCCATTTGGCCCCAAACCATTTGGCTGAATCCATTTGGACACGGTGCAAATTAGGGGGAAACATACGACCAAGCCAGTTTGATCTACGTCCAGTGATGCCATTTCGCAAGAATTAAATCGGTAGGTTGTCAAATATTTATAGAGACTAGTTGTTATGTTTCTGTTGGCTAGAGAACTTTATTATATTTCCATAATATTTTACGAATGGGATTGCTATCTACGAATCCATCTAGTGAAATGCTCAAACATATGAACTATAATCGTATATGGGTACATATGATAGGTTTTTTTCACAAATTTGGAAAATAATACAGTTAAACATTTCATTTTTTTTAGATATTCGTTATTTTTTTAAAAAATAGGTATTAATAATAATATAGGTGATTTTTACAATGATTCAAATAAGTTTTATTTAAAAATGAGCATTAGAATTAATATACGTTAGTAAAACAGATTTTACCTAGGGATATATTATATAATATTTTTCTATAACATCAAGAATAAAATCACATCGGCATGATTCTTTCCTCCGTGAGCCATACTGTCAATCTCTGTCTTAATTGATACCTGGCAGATTTTGGCTTGGGGATTGCACAAATACACATACACGACAGAGCTGGCGAGTCATTGGCTCGAGGATCAGCCACGGCCCTGTGTTTAAACGCTCTGCTATTTGGATCGCTGGCAATGTCGTGTGTGTTCAGCTTTACAAGTTTAACAATAAAGTACGCCACCTAATTTCGAGGTATTGAGTGTTTTTTTAACTTATTACAACCATGTTTTTACGTGCGCTTTCAACCACATTTGTATAAGGTCCCTACACCGTTATAAAATCTATCCGCTTCAGGTAAAGATGAGAAACCATTTCCAAATCAAAAAAAAGAAAAGTCTGCCAACTTTTCAAAGTTGTCTACTTCACCACAATAATATTGCAATATCACAACAATTATAAAAAAAACAGACCCACATGGTAACTTTCAATAACCGATCGTAATTGAATATTATATCCGAGGCTCCTATGCCAAGCGTTTTAGGAACCTTTGTGTTGCGATTAGTGAGTTTCAGGCGCCTTTGTTGAGGCTTCACCTGACATGAGAGTGACCATTAATGTTATTGTGGATATGACCGGTGATGTGATGATGAAAAGGTCGGGATGGATGGGCACCGTCGTGGACTCGAGTGACGAGAAGTTTGCCACACGTGTCTGTCAGAATCTATGACCTGTGCTTTTTTATGGTCAGGGCTTGGGAAAAGTTTTTTTTAATTTTTATAATTGAGATTGGAAGCTAACGGAAGAGTGCCACTCTTAGATTTTGAAAAGTTCTTTAAGGCTTATAATATACAACCTCTTTTAACATTAAAAAGCATACATTAAAATAAAAAAAATTAAAATAAAACATAATTTATGGAACTCCATTTAATTTTTTTAAAGTTGTTTTTTTTATTTATATATACGGCCTTTTATTTAATTTTATAATTAATTTAAAACATTTATCATTATTCAATCTAAAAAAAACGATTTATTTATGAACAAGTTCTGCTGTATAGTTATTATTACGCGTGACAGCTGTTTCGCCTTCGAAGGGGTTTCTTACTTCAACGATTATCAAACTGTTGTGAAACCACTTACATGTAATCTATTTATATGATCTTCATAAGGCACTGTTGTCAAATTGCATTAATTTTTATTAAATGCCCTTATTAATTTCTCATTAAATCGTTGAAAATTATTAATGGTTATTTCTCTGAAAAGTTTCCCTACTTAAGTATTATTTTGTTGTATTATTTTTTTTTAAATGAATAAAGGGTGTTCACGTGTAAAAAAAAATAGAATTATAGACAATTAGGTATAATATTAATTTTACGTGAATAAAAAAAAATAGATGACTTACCTGCAGGTTAGCTTCTTAGCCTATGAAAAAACGTTTCTTGATTTATCATTTTATTTGAAACACTATGATGCGACTATAGTTTGAACAGCATGACGGATTGCTTTGAGCGAAAAGACTTTGAAAAATATGTACTTACTGGACAAACTTTGAGATTTCGTTACTAAATCTAATTATAACCACGTTTTAAAGCTGATAGGTGTTCTATTTAATATTTTTACCATTTATCTGTCATACCTTAAAACGTAGTCGACAGGTATGCAAGCTTTTTGTACAAATGGTATTTCAAAGGAAAGCGCTTCTTAAAACTAGCAGTATTGATCTCTTCAGCTTCACACGCACTCGAGAGATGAGAAGATTGATGTTTACTTCTTTCTCACCCTAAAAAATCATTTTTTCGATAATTTAAATAATCGACTCCAGTTGAAAGCTTGACATTTAAGCTTATAATCATAGGCATGAGAAAAACTAGAGAGGAACAAAGATGGTCAGTAAATGAATCCAACAGTTTTCAGGCAACTCGAATTCTTTCGTTATTAAGACTTCAAAAACAAGATCTACTTTCGAATTACCATTTTTTTTACAATTGCGCGCCAATTGTTAGTAGCAGTAATAAACGTTGCTGCAAATTCTAAAATTCGTAAAAAAGTTCCACAGTGGGTTGCGCTGCAAACCGTTACCTTAATTTAGCGAACTTTACTTTTCTGTGGAAGGTCTCATGGTTTTGACGTTTTCTCGCCGGTGGTCAATGTACGAATGATGTCGTCGTTTATTCAAGTCATGCTGGAACTCTCCTGGTTCTAAAATGATTGTCACGTGGCTTGTTTTCAGCTCGTCGAAATGAGACCTGTATTTAATGTTAGGGCGAGTCTATATCTTCTGACGTCAATCCTTATTATAAATAAAAATACATTTTTGTCAGATTGAAAATGATCCGGGTATCAGACAAAAACACATTAAAAAAATGCATTTTTCGTGATTTATCATAAAAATTCAAACATTTTATTTTGATTCATTTATTTTTGCGACAGCCCTGTTTATATTAGATATGACAATAGAACATCATCACATATTGGGCGGTCCGCTACACTACCGAAATCGTCTCCAGGGCTGACACACCCCATTGTGCGCATCGCGTGTCATTTTATTTTTTTGTCAAAAGCCGCTTGTTAGCGTTACCGGTTGTTGTGTTGTTAGAATGTTAGGTCGCCTCAGACATGTCAGGTCACGTCTGACACGAACGAAATGTTTGCGGGTTCAACTGTTTGGTGTTTACACAATGTGCCGCTAATGGGGCGGATTGGCCGCCATATTGAGATTAAACCATACTACAAAAAAGTGCCTTGAATATTTGCTTGAATTTCATTATAATTTTCGGGTATTTAATATATATATTTGGCCATTTATATGTTAGGCCTCCGTAGTCAAGGGAGGGACTCTCGACTAGCAATATGGAAGCCGCGAGATCAAATGCCGGTCTACGCAATTTTTTTTTTTATTAATTTGTGTCTTTTTTCAATTTATTTATTTAAAATAATAAATAGTACATTTTATATCATTTACAAGTTCCAGGGTGGAAGACACTATGTGTAAGACCACCATTCATAATCGAAACGTTGTTTGAAATGGCTTTAGCCGTGTTTGGGACAACTCACTAGCTCCAGACCGTTGGGAGCAGTTGGGTTCAGGTAGAAATATGTGGTAAATGTTGGTCCGCAAGATAGAGGCTGTATTGCTTGCCAAATTTATTCATATGAAAGTTACCCTTATATTCCAGAAATTTTCTATTCATTTTTTTTCGAAATTGACAATGCCTTCGGATGTTCTGTTATTTGCTGTAAAATATACTTAACCCGTCGAGAGTTTTAGGGTAATACAAGGCCGGGAGTTCATACAAACAAAAGGAATGTGTTTTCAAAATATTGTGTTTGGAGTAAAGAAATCAGTAGGCTTTTTTGAAAAAAAAATTCTAGTTTGATATATTTTATCGTAAAATTAATTATTATTTTACATATACCTATCCGATAAATAATTTTATCTTTATTATAAGCATTAATTACTGGCCTGAAATATCCATTCAAATTGAAAATATCTCCCGAGTATAAATATATGCCGCCGATATGGATATTTCTAGCGAGTAATCGATGCTTATAATAATTTGTTATCTAATGTGCTATGCATAAAAACCTTATCTTAAAAAAAAAATTATCATTAAAAAAATAATAATATTTGACAGTTTTATTAAGTCAAAATATTTCACGTACAAATGAAGATATAATACATCTCGACGCCATCTAGTGGGGAATTCAGCAATAACAAAACTTTTACTACAAAAATAAATTTGTTTATATACAGGTGAAAAAATATAATTAGCAGTAATTGTCGATAGAAGTATTAGTACATATTGAATTATTTGGCGAGTTGGTCCAGAGCGTCTGACCGGACATCAGAAGGTGCGAGTTCAATCCCCGTCGGCGGCATTTATTTTTACTCGGTAGATATTTTCAATCTGTATTGATATTACAGGCGACTAATTATTGCTTATAATAATTTATTATCCTTTGTGCTATGCATAAAAACCTTGTCTTATAAACATTAGTTTATCATTAAAAAAACTTGTAAAAATTTATATACCAAAGCTCTATCATTTGATTTGTCCAGCATATTCTCAGCATCCGGCGATATTCCAAGGCTTCTATAAATTCTACACACAGCAAATTAACATCTATTGTAATCTTCACACAACAAAATTAAAACAAATTCTGACTTAAGTAGACCATAGGTAAGAGTTTAAAAGACATTTAATAAAATAATATATATGTTTATTGAAACGTAATCATTAGAACCTATTGTCATCGTGTATCATTATTTCAGTTGGAATTTGATGCCCAGGAAATTCTATTGTTGTAAGTTGTCGTAAATCTCACTGAATGAAGTCATCGCGTCTTTGCTAATTCAACACGGTTATTGGTGAAAAGATTGTTTAGAGATATTAAGGGGATGTGAAAGGAAAGTGTGTCACGAGAATATAATATGAAATGCAAGTTAATAAAAGAAGAGGTCATGAACATTATAGGAAAACACGGTACGATCAGGTGAATAAGATGCTAGCAGGACATTAATGTAATTGGTATTTTGTGGTGGGTGACGATATTTTAATCTGATTGTATTCCTTTTATCTGCTTGCCCCTAAAAGAAAAAAAATGCATATATTTATTGAGTTAAAATGTGTATGTAGAAATATTATGTTCCTTAAAAATAATTAATGCTAGTTTACATTGAAAAGTGCTAGTACCAATAAGAATTATTTTATTTATCCATTTACAGAATAAGATTTCTTATTTCATAAATTTGGAAGTATATATGATAAAATATTTTTTAAAGGGTGATTAAAAATGTCTTCTTTTTTAGAACTTTCATTCAATAGAACCATTCCTCTTGTTATGTTATTACTTGCTATAAGATCTGCTCTGCGGTGTGTTATCTTGAACAAGTCATGATATCTGAACCATAATATTTACACAATATAACAAATAGGATGCATTATCTGGGCAACAGGTTTGGGGGTACTATTGTTATATTTACTGACACCATTTTTATAGGATTACGTGTAATATATACCAGCACTTTGCTGAATCCTACAAATTATAGCAACGTAGATAATGTAGTTTTAGTAATTTGTCTTATGGTACTATTTTAGCATCTATTGTATTTTGTATTACTGTTACATATTTTAATAATATTGTTTCATATTTAGTTTATCATTTTAAAATTTCATAGATATAGTATGTATATGATGTTCTTGTAATGTATGTACAAGCTTAGCCAGGCGTACAATCAAATAAAATTAAATGACAATAGTTCTTTGCATATTTTGTAGGAAAAGCAAGCTATCACACAGTGTAATATATAATATAATATTTGCCAGTGAATGCCGTTACATTACATCACGAAACATCTGATTTAGATTCAGTTTAAACATTACAATACTTAATTTATTAATCTCCCAATGTTAAGTAAGAAGAATACAATTACATTTTTGTGGTAATTGGAGGTTTACGACAAAAAAAGATAAATTGCATGCAATTAATCTTCTCCCCAATTTTCCTTGATATGTAATTGACGCCATAAAACACGAAGACGTCGTTCGTAGGTGGTCCTTCAAAAATCATCATAGAACCCATCTACAATCGGTTTAATACTTCAAACTGTTTAGTAGAGCCTTTGTGATATCAAATTATTTATTGGACAGGTAAAATATGAGTCGGCTGTGGTTCATTGTTGATTTTGTGAGGCACAAAGACTCCTTTATTCCCTCGACTTAACGCGAGCCCTAAAGCCTTAAGATAAAGCCTGTACACAGAGCTTGTTTGAGTCAGAAAATAAATTGCTGCTGGAATGATACGCGTTATGAACACACTGAGATAGTATCAAGTGATTTCTTTTCTTCCGGCTTTTATATTTTTATAGTGTCAGATTGAATTCGATAGACATTCATTCGTACGATAATATGAAATGACTGGATCTTAACTACCATTCAAGGAATGGAAAATTATTATTATTTATTTGGAATTAACTGCACAAGTGCTATTTACATAGTCATTGTACAGATAATATAGAAAAAAGAAATGAAGGACAAATTAAAATATTGATTTTACAAGTACTTTAACTGATTTTAAGTCCATAGATTGTATGAGAACCCTCTATATTTCATTAATCAGAAGTCAATTGGAGTATAATTCACCTATTTGGTCCCCTTTATATAAAGTTCACGCCAATAATATAGAAAGAGTTCAGCACAAATTTCTTAAGTACGTAAATTTTAAGCTCAGAATTCCTATTGATTACATTAATTATGTCAGTTTGATGAATCAATTGCATCTAATAACACTGTTTGACAGGAGAATTATTTCAGACCTGGTTGTGTTACACAGAGTCATTAACAACTTAATTGATAGTCCTGCCATCCTTGCCACTATTAAACTACATGTGCCGACTAGGAATACAAGACAAAATATAACATTCTTCTGCAATAGATACACGACCAACTATCAGACACACTCACTGACCAATAGGATGCATCTGGGCAACAAGTACGGGGGTGCAATTGATTTATTTATTGACTCCATTTATAGAATTAAGCATCATCTATACCAACACTTTGTCGAATCCCACAAATCAGAGTAGCGTTGGTAAATTAGTTTTAATGATTTGTCTTTTATGTAGTGTTGTTGTAATTTCTTTTTTTCTTTATGTTAATCTTATGTTTTACTAATATTGCTTCATATTTTTGTTTTTTTTTTCAGTTTTTTTTAAAATCATTTCTTAATATTTTCTCATTATACTTATATCACAATTTTACAATTGTGTATTTTGTACCTTCTTTACAATGGATTACATCTATTTACTGTCAGTATCTCTTGTATAATACAGATATTCTCCTATGTACGCTGCATCATGTATCACTACTATGTAAAAGCCTTCTTAGGCGTATATATAAATAAATAAATAAATAAACAAAACAAAAGAATATACACTTACTACAAAGTAAATGAAATCAAAAGAAGAGTGAAAACAATGTTAAAGTGTTAAATAAGTAAAGCTTTATACTTCAATAGAGGCAAATTAAAAACATCAGCTACATAGCATGAGAGTTACTAATGGTGTATATAATCTATTTATGAGAGAATTGTAGCCTGAAACCGTAGTATAATTGTAACAGTAATACATACTAGGGAACCATGACATAATGATAGGTTCAGAAAACGAATTGACATTAACATATCAGTGCTAATTTACATGGTAGATATAATAAGCATGAATGTTTTTTACTGAGACAAAAAACAGGCTTTGAGTATTACAATCAGTATTTTATTTTAGTAGACGAAGTCGCAGACGCCCGACTTGGAACGATCAAGTGAATCAGATACTTGAGTCGGGCATTGTCAAAAGTAAGAATAATAGAATAGTATCAATGAAACGACGTATGAATGTGAATAGAGCAAGGAGTGAGTGTCCACAACCGAGTTGTTTAGCGGTCCGACCTTTCTGCAAACCCCGGTGGAGAAAAGGCGTGATGATTAGTTAGTTAGTAATGAATATCGTAACTAATATCGGTTGTTTATGAAATATCTTGTTTAATGAACTCAAATTTGCTTTGAATTTAAGTGTCATTTTCAAATTCCAATCGAGCACTAAAGTACCTACCTGTAATGTAATATTTTAACAGAAAATTATTTTAATTAAAGTTTTCTAAATCGGAACTTATTTGTCAAGAATTGAGACAATCTCGTGATTTTTAACGCATCTGCGCTAGTTATTAATATTTATCATTGATTCGAGAATCACGATTGAATAATTTAAAGGCATTAATTCTAATCTAATAAACGTTTTAACGGTTCAAATGACAACACGATTCAAATAAAACGGTCATGATATTGCTTTATTATTAATTGCAATTCCAGAGGCATCCATATCCATAGTCGATAAATCCCCCGCCCGGAGAATGCGACAGTCGCATAACTCACAATCCTATGAGGAAGAATTCTCTTTTAACAATTACACAGTCGATTCAATTCAATTAAATTCGATCAATATATCACTAATTGAATAAAACATGAATCGTTCAATATTTTCATAAATAAGATATTACATTACGGATATTTGTATGGGATATTATATAGAATTGGATTGGATGTTGTGGAGATTGCAGTAATCGAACGCTGAAAAACCAGTTATTTTCTAATTTAATATTGTTCAATGAATTCAAATTGATTAGAGTTTTAGGATGGGTTGTTTCATAAAATTTGAACAATTCACACAGAACAACTCTGGACGGGTTGTTTCGGAGAATTTGAACAATTCATCAAATTTCAACGTTCATTTCCGGATTCTGTGAAAGTCCTATTCAAGTTCTGTTATTATATCGTTATAGGCTAGTTGCTTGACAAAACTGAAATTAAAACAGAACTTGAAAAAATCTTTCACAGAACTCGAAAATGAATGTTGAAATTTGATGAATTGTTCAAATTCTCCGAAACAACCCGTCCTAAGGTAATAATTTAATAGAAAATTATTTTGATTATCTTTTTATAAATTCTAATTATAATATAACTTTGGAAATTATTTTGTTAGTTTAGGAAATTTGCCCACCCATATATTTGCCCTGCAAATGTGATGAAATATTAAATAAAAATCATTTTGGTGGGCAACAAATTAAATTAAAATTGATTATAGTCATTTGTTTTTGGGGTATTATGCCATGTTGCGCTACATCCTTCTTTAGCCAACGTTTTGGACAGCATTGCAGTGTCCATCATCAGGGCAGATGTGTAATTTGTCTAAGACGGCATAATACCCCAAAAACAAATCACCATAATACTTTTGGCCGTGAAAATCTTAAATTATACAATTGATTAATTAAGGTTGGAGCACAATTTTTTAAAAATTCTTTCTTACTAAGAACTTGCAATCATTATAATAAAACTTATTTTGATGCTGATATCCTGTTGTGTACATTAGGAGCTTTTAAAAAAATTGTTAACAGAGTATTGTAATAATTAACCCTTTTCTAAATTTAATACATTACATTCATCATTTATTCATTATCACTCTTACATATTATTTGTATTTAATATCAAATGTACGTGTGTGTATGTATGTATGTATGCATGTATGTATGCGTATGTATGTATGCAACTATGTATATGTATGTGTGTACGTATGTATTTATATGTGTATATGCATGTGTAAGTATATATATGTATGTATGTGTTTATACGTGTATATACAGGGTGTCCGGAAACTCGTAGTACAAGCGGGAAACTGGTGAATCTACATCACATTTGGAGTCGATTTTGTAGTATATTTTTTGTTTATTTGAGCTTTCGTTATCGAGTAAATCGAGTTTGAAGTTGATGTTTTTTTTTTTTTTTTTTTTTAATCAAATTCTTATAAATTATTACTTAAGATCAAAGTACCCAACTAATTAAAACTATTTGAAAGTAAAACAAATGAAGAAACAACAAAAATTCATTTAACCCGGTGTACTGGACGGGAGTCCGCACAAGACTGTAGATTTAGGCGCCGGGTCCAAACCGTGTCTTCAACCGATGAGAATGCTCCTTTACGGCCGATGATGATGATAGTAGTATATTTGATGATGAAATCTGCCTCCCGCACCCAGGCTTGGTGAATGTTGGGCACTGGGTGTGCTGTTGTCTCTGCTCGCTTCTGGTGTTGGCGGTTTTCCAAAGGAGGGCCGGCTGGTCTTGAAGAGGTAACACCAGAAGATCTTGGAGCAGAAGACTCGGCGAGGTGAGGCAGATGTTGGGCAGGAGTCACTTGTAGATAAATAAAACGCTTGGTTTCGGTGGTAAAGATGAACTGATTTATTTTTAATTATGTGGCTGCTTATATTTAATTAGCCTGACTCGCGCCCGACATTGGGCTAGGAGCCCAAAAGTGGTGGGGGGTTGTACCCGCGCCAACAATAAGTTTAAGCCTCTGACAAAATGTTGCATATTCATTTTGTCGGCAGTACTGGTGATAGTGGTCGCTTAAATTTGCGAGTTAGAAAAGATTTTGAACGCTTACATGAATGACAATTACATAGTTTAAATGCATAGTAGTTATAGGAATGTGTATCTTGACAACTAGATTTTTTGTTTGTCGAGATACGACAAAAAATAAGAAATGTTTGTAAAATAAATGTGTAAAAATGATCTCAAGCGATCAAATTTGTAAAACATGTTAAGTTAGTATTTTTCCGAGGTCCCCCGTAACATAGCGCTCAGAAAGAGATAAGATTCACTATGCTACGAGGTTCCTGGATTTTTGTACACGCAAAAAAGGTAAAAAATATTGTTCAAAAATGGGTTTACATATGGGTGAAAAACAGCTTTTTTAATATCTCCTCAGCGGTAGTATATCGAAAATAGTGTTTATTTGACTACCGCCGAGGGGATGAACAAGTAAAATATACATATTTGCAATGTTTAAAAATTGATTTTTCTTAGTAAATTTTACATAGAAAAAATGCTGGACATTGATCCACGCGGCAGGTAAGCCGGCGATGTGGTATCGAAGCCATTCGGAGTCAAAGTTTTCAAGCCGCTTGGGCCGAAAATTGGACAAAATGACCAGTGGCGGGGAGTGGTGATTTTGCCAGTGGCGTGGGGTAGGCACATTTTATAAAAGTAAAACAATTTTTTATGAAATTAAATAATATGGTCAACTACGTCCGTTACACTCCCCCCGTTTAGCTATGCTGAACTAAAAAATAGGACGTTTGTTGGTACGGCGCAGTCCGCGGCGGCCAGTCCCTCTGGGATGGTGCTGGGCTGGTGGTACTGTTGGGTTTGCATCGGTAGGTGGGGCCGGCAGGATTACAGCGAGCTTCACAGCGGGGCGGACGTAAATTCCGGTGCTCGTCTGGATCCTGGCGGTCCTCACTTGGCCGTCTGCAGCAGGGGTGAATGGAGGAACATGGTGGGCTAGCCTTGATGGCGGCAAGGGCCCCATCAGAGGGGGGGCTGGCTTGCTCCTGCTCATCTTGCAGGTGGGGCAGTTGTGGGCGATCTTGCGAATATTTGTTCGCAGTCGCAGCACATGGTAGCTGCCTCGCACCTCAGCCATTGTTCTCTCCTTATTTGGGTGATCGGCTTCCTGGTGATGACGTCTCACCAGAAGTCGTGCATATGCATGATCACCATCCAAAATTATTGGTGTCCGCACTGCTTGGGGCACGTTACTGAGGGCTCGTATTCTTGAGTTCATCCTCAGTAGGCCGTCAGGTCCAAGGAAGGGGCTCAAGGCTTTGAGCCGACTGTCACTTGGTAGTGGATCTCCTTTCTGGAGCGCATTTATGTCATGATAAAATGTCTCTTCTTGACATTTTCTTGCCCATCGGGCCTCTGCATCCTTGATTTCATCGGTTCTTAAATGATTATCAGGTTGTTCGTGGCTTTTTCCACGACACCTTTTAATAGAACGATGTATCCAGCAGGTAGTTTGAATAAGATGATTGAATGAGGAAAATTTCTTGATGTCGGGCAGTGTCTCTGCCACAGTTGAAGAAAGGCCAACGTTTTGGCGCCTTACTTCAATGTGCCTGGGAGACCCTTTCGCGGGGCCGACTGATTTTCTCGTACCATTTGCAGGCATAGATCCAGCTGGTACTCCTTGTACGGCCGCCTGTATAAGAGGTGCTCGCGGTACGGGGCCAGATGGTCCATGGGGCATGGTAGAATGCCACCGGGCATGGTGCCTGGGTGGTCTTCTCTGCAAAGGTGCTGGCACAGATCCAGCTGGTACTCCTCGTACGGCCGCCTGTATCAGAGGTGCTCGCGGTACGGGTCCAGATGGTCCATGGGGCATGGTAGAATGCCACCGGGCATGGTGCCTGGGTGGTCTTCTCTGCAAAGGTGCTGGCACAGATCCAGCTGGTACTCCTCGTACGGCCGCCTGTATCAGAGGTGCTCGCGGTACGGGGCCAGATGGTCCATGGCGCACTGTAGAATGCCACCGGGCATGGTGCCTGGGTGGTCTTCTCTGCAAAGGTGCTGGCACAGATCCAGCTGGTACTCCTCGTACGGCCGCCTGTATCAGAGGTGCTCGCGGTACGGGGCCAGATGGTCCATGGTGCACTGTATAATGCCTCCTGGCAGTGCGCCTGGGTGACAGTGTGGCTCGTATGGCCAATGTGGTAGCTTCATTCACATGTTCAGAGGTCCCTCCGCCATGGGTGGTCCACCCCAACGCCGTTCGTGATAATATTCGCGTAGAATCACGAACGTCGCGCACTTCCCTCGAGACAATTAAGTGAGCATTGTCTTGCCCGATGAGAAGTGTGGGGGTGATGTAGCGACCGTGGTACCTCTGTTCAGGAAGGTTGAGCTGCTTGATGGTATTGGCCTTGATGACGTACTCATCAGAGATTCCGGCGCCGCGTAGAGTGATTGGCACGCGGCGGGACGTCCTGTCTGATGAGCACATGTTTTTTGCTCCGTGCAGCCGTAGCTCACGGGTAGGCCCGGTAGTGCCGAGTTTCTGTGCTGTGGTGGCGTCAATAAGGGTGACAGTTGAGCCCTCGTCCAGAAGCGCAAAGGTTTTAATCTGCCGCTTCGGGCCCGACAATATGACTCCCACCACTTTTAACACGGCACTTTCGGTGTGGCGTCACATATTGTGAACATCTGCCACAGTAATGTCATTATCACGAGTGTTATTATAGTTGTGAAGAAGTCGGTGGTGGGGGGATCTGCACTCCCCCACGCCGCACCATACACTAACTTTGCACTGTTTCGTATAATGTTTGCCATTGAGGCACAATCGGCACAAACCGGCGTCGTTCACTGTTTCAAAACGATATTTCAAGTCTTTCGCGGCGAAAGTGCGACATTCGCTAAGTTGGTGGCCATTTTCACCACACTCGACACACCCGGCGCGGTTATCGAACTCGCGAACTTCACAGTAACTGTTTTGCACTTTTTCCCCGCTTCGATTATTTTCTCGATTATTACCAGACAAATTTTGGGGCATTCGATTATTACCAGACAAAATTTGGGGCTTTCGATTAATTTTCGCGAACTGTTGTTTTTCACTAGAATTGTTGTTGTAAACATTGTTTTCCCGCGATAAAAACCGTTCTGACGCGGCAGACGTGTTTAAACTGTTGTCACAAGTGTCACTTTTGTTCGAATTGTTTTTTCGCGAAAACTTTTCTGACTCGGCAGACGTATTTATGTCACAGGTATCACGTTGGCGCGCACTGTTTTTTCGCCAAAACTGTTCTGACGCGGCAGACGTGTTCTCTAAACGGTTTTCGTCACATGTTTCACGATTTTGAGCACTGTTTTTTCGCGAAAACTGTTCCGTTATTGAGAACGAATGTTCACGGCGTGGGCGGGACCTCGCGGGGTCAACCAAACCGGACTTTGGGATGGCGTTCGCGACGGTTTTCAGGAAGGCGGCAAACTGGCAAATGGTAGCGGAGGCCTCGTAGTGCCGCACTTCCATCAGCCACGCCAACCGCAAGGTGGGCGGCATCTTCCCCGCGATGTCACTGAGCAGCGCTGGATTCGTCAGGTAGCCATCATTGTTGAGGGAGCGGAGTGATGCCACCAGGTTCTGAACTGTGCCAGAGAAGTCTGCGATGTCCTCCAGAGAGGCCTCAATTGTGAGGTGGGGCAGCTTCTTCACCTTGTCCAGCATCAGAGCAGCGAGTGAGGTAGTCCCTCCAAATCTCTGCTCCAGGACTGCCAGGATCTCCGGAACCTGAGCAGGGTCCATCAGAAGGGGGCCGACGGCTTCTCGGGCTTTCCCCTTGAGGGCCCGCTGTAGGCGGATCAAGTTTTCGCTGGAGGTCATCCGACATGTGGAGGTAGACTGGTTAAACTGTGCCCTCCAGGTGGGCCACTCCAGTGGATCTCCAGAGAATGGAGGCAGGTCCTTGGCCATAGATTGTCTGGCAATAAGGGCCGCCATTCGTGGATCGTCCTCGATTGTGGGACGGGGGCTGTCCTGAGCCCTTGAAGCTCTGATGGCTTCTGTCAGGGCGGAGGCCAGCTGAGCCATGGGACTGCCATCATGCTGAACCCAGGCTCTGGTATGTTGGGCCGTCTCATCCGCCGTAGGTTGGGGCGGGAATCTCGGCATGGAGCTGGTACTGGCTGTGGGCGGGCCATCTGGCCGTGCCGGCACGTAATACTCCTGTTCGCGCAGTGGTACGGGCGGCACATGTCCAGATGGTCCAGATGGTCCAGAGGGTCCAGGTGGTCCAGGCTGTGTCCATGGCACGTTCCACTGCTCCAGCAGTCCGGCAGGTGATCCTGGCGTCGGCGCTGGGTACCCCGGGTGGGGCAGAGGTATGGGCAGCACAGGGCCATGAGGTCCAGGCTGCACCAGTACTGGGCATCCCTGAATGGTCCAGGGTGCTGGTTGCGCAGGGCCTGCTGGCTCTTGCTGCGCTCGTGATGCGTACCTCTGGTCCACCAGAGGTACAGGTCCGGCTGGCACTTCAGGTACGGCTTGCCTCTGTTCGATCAGAGGGGCGGGCGGTACGGGGCTAGAGGGTCCAGGCTGCATCATGTTTGGCCACCCTGCATTGGGCCAGGGTGACGAGGGCGGGGGACCGGCTGGCCTTGGCTGCGCCGCTGCTGAGTACCTCTGGTCCACCAGAGGCACCGGGCTCGGTTGGCCGGGCTGCACCCATCCAGGGCTGTACCCTTGGAAGCGCCAGGGTCCTCCTTGAGCAGGGTACCCTTCCAGGAGTACGGGTCCAGATCGGGCAGGCGCTGCTGCTGCTGGTTCCTCGTACCTCTGGTCCACCAGAGGCACCGGGCTCGATTGGCCGGGCTGCGTCCATGATGGTGGTGACCTCTCCAGGAGCTTCGAAGGTCCAGGAGGGGCAGGGGCTGCTGCTGTTGGAGCTGATTGAAGAGCTGCTTTAAGTCTCTCAATGTGCTCGGTTTGACTGCGAAGCTGTTGTCGCAATGACTCCATCGCATCCTCTTGAGATGTGGAGGGCGGTGAGTCATGATGTGCAGGTGGTGCCATGTCAGGAGTAGTGCTGAGCGTGGGCATGGGGGTTACGTCAGGCGTGACGTGAACCGCAGCCGTGGCCTGAGACCCAGCGTCCAGGGCATCTGCAGATGGTGTTGAGGATCCATCGTCTTGGATCCGGCTCGACCGTAAGGTTGGAGACATCCTGGTTGAAGGCGTGTGAGAATCCCGGCTCGAAGGACCACTTGTACTGGACGGGAGTCCGCACAAGACTGTAGATTTAGGCGCCGGGTCCAAACCGTGTCTTCAACCGATGAGAATGCTCCTTTACGGCCGATGATGATGATAGTAGTATATTTGATGATGAAATCTGCCTCCCGCACCCAGGCTTGGTGAATGTTGGGCACTGGGTGTGCTGTTGTCTCTGCTCGCTTCTGGTGTTGGCGGTTTTCCAAAGGAGGGCCGGCTGGTCTTGAAGAGGTAACACCAGAAGATCTTGGAGCAGAAGACTCGGCGAGGTGAGGCAGATGTTGGGCAGGAGTCACTTGTAGATAAATAAAACGCTTGGTTTCGGTGGTAAAGATGAACTGATTTATTTTTAATTATGTGGCTGCTTATATTTAATTAGCCTGACTCGCGCCCGACATTGGGCTAGGAGCCCAAAAGTGGTGGGGGGTTGTACCCGCGCCAACAATGAGTTTATAGCCTCTGACAAAATGTTGCATATTCATTTTGTCGGCAGTACTGGTGATAGTGGTCGCTTAAATTTGCGAGTTAGAAAAGATTTTGAACGCTTACATGAATGACAATTACATAGTTTAAATGCATAGTAGTTATAGGAATGTGTATCTTGACAACTAGATTTTTTGTTTGTCAAGATACGACAAAAAATAAGAAATGTTTGTAAAATAAATGTGTAAAAATGATCTCAAGCGATCAAATTTGTAAAACATGTTAAGTTAGTATTTTTCCGAGGTCCCCCGTAACATAGCGCTCAGAAAGAGATAAGATTCAATATGCTACGAGGTTCCCGGATTTTTGTACACGCAAAAAAGGTAAAAAATATTGTTCAAAAATGGGTTTACATATGGGTGAAAAACAGCTTTTTTAATATCTCCTCAGCGGTAGTATATCGAAAATAGTGTTTATTTGACTACCGCCGAGGGGATGAACAAGTAAAATATACATATTTGCAATGTTTAAAAATTGATTTTTCTTAGTAAATTTTACATAGAAAAAATGCTGGACATTGATCCACGCGGCAGGTAAGCCGGCGATGTGGTATCGAAGCCATTCGGAGTCAAAGTTTTCAAGCCGCTTGGGCCGAAAATTGGACAAAATGACCAGTGGCGGGGAGTGGTGATTTTGCCAGTGGCGTGGGGTAGGCACATTTTATAAAAGTAAAACAATTTTTTATGAAATTAAATAATATGGTCAACTACGTCCGTTACACCCGGTGTAATCATAAAATATTTCTGCTCTGCAGGGTTAAAACATCTGTTATTCAACCCTAAACACCAGAAAAAAATTTAACCTTAAAATAGCCGAAAAATATTTTTTTTGGTTTTTTTTTTTTTTTTTTGAAAATGCTCAAATCAAAAAACTTTATGTTTTTTTGGGTTCCCCATGTGGTGTAGATTCTCCAGTTTCCCGCTTGTACTACGAGTTTCCGGACACCGTTCTTCTCTTATTATTTCCTTGTTTTTAACATTTCTTTGTTTTTAACCTTTCTTTGTTTTCTTTGTTTGTTTATTGCTTTTTAACCTTCTTTATCTTTATTGCATGATGTGAACATTGGTTATTGGGTTGTAATATAATTCTTTTACTTATTTTTTCTCTCTCTCTATGCATGTTATGTTATAAACCTGTTAATGTTCCTAGTAAAATAAAATAAAACAATAATTTAAATTTCGATTCAAAAAACACCAATTTTAATACTTTTTAAATTGTGGTACTTTTACGTGATGGGTTAAGTAAGATTATTTTAAAAATAAATTGCTATTAACTTTGGATTTATTTTTCAAATCAGCTAGAAATGTTATCCACTTCATTTCATAGTCCGCATATGGTAGGCAATTGAGGTACTTTTGTAATGTAAGCAATGTGAGGAGCTTTAGAGCTTTAGTAAAGGCTTACTTACAAAAGCGTGCTCAATCGTAAATGCAACCGCTGACTACTTATCATAACTTACGTATTATTGCTGCGAGTTGTACAATTCGTAAGTTAGAGCGAAATGATTCGTTGTTCGATTGTAGCAATGTGCTTGACAATGATGTAAGTTGTTAGCCAAACAAGAGTCGCAATTGCCAGAAACAATAGGACTTTGGCACCCTCAGGGATTGAAAGCTGTTGTGCTTTACATAATTAGCGAGTTAGAGGGATAGAACAGTATTTAAATCTTCAAATTTAGATAAAAGGAAGCAGTGGAGAAAAATGAGAATTGCGAATCTTTTCAAATAATTGGTAATGCAGTTAAAAACTTAATATCGGAACACGTTTGCATTTTCCTTGATAGTATATAATGACGTAATGCGAAAATATTAGAATTTTCATGAACACGTGTTCCAAAATCGGGATAATATATTTGTCATTTACAAAATTTTTAACAGGATACCTATTCATTCATTCGTTTAGGCCTACAATCCCGTTTTTAACCGGATTACGAATAATTAAAATATATTTATAATAAATTAACAGTAATATTTTTTTTCCGTATACCTACTACTAAACGTGTATACCATTATTTTCACAAAAAGGAGAACGAAAGATTTATGAAAATAATAATAGAGTTTATGGAAACTTTGCAAGTTGAAAATGTTCATCTTGTAATTCCAGGCCAGTGCTTTCCATTTCTTCACACATATAACTAAATAGATGAACCCATCGAAGTGTTTGTAGGCTTTTATTTAGTTATGGAAATTTACCTTAACACGAAGAAACATAAAGAAAAAACCGAAAAAAATAAAATCGGGTATTTAGACTTAGCAGGAGTGCCAGGCTTCATGGGATGAAGTTTATCCGGGTCTTGGGTAGAGGTGCGTCTGCTCACCAACTGAGTGGTAGGCCGGATCGGTAGAGACTGGCTGAGGGAGACCTTCTGACCTCTCCAGCAGGACTCTTTCGAAACATTGCCTTGAACCGCAGTGGAAGGGATGAATTCATACATCCGTCACTCCGACACTGTTAAAAAAATATACATTGTATAACACACTAGGCATATTTATTACAATCTCTGCGATCGCGATTTCTGGCGATCTCAAGGAACCATCAATGAGAACACTTTATACAATTATACTGATTTACCATTTATTTGAAAACAAAATTATGCACAATTATCTTTAATCTATTGCATGGAAAAAATAAATGCTGGAAGCTACTGGTTTCATTACGTTTGTTAAAGGTTCCATACATTTAAAGCGCTTGCTGCTGTGAACCTATGTGGGACCTTTGGGTTTCTTCTCTGGTCTCCATTGCGTGGTTTAACCCTCCAAAGTTTAGAGTAAATCTGCTTTCGGTCTCGCCGCTATGTGTGGGTGACCCCTGGGTCGTCTCCCGACTCCCGACTCCCATAACTGGAGTCCACGGCTCTCGAAACTAAAGTGCCGAGTTCTCCCAACTCAAGTGCAGTCCCGCCGCCCTGTCTGTTTCCGCTTCCCCTCCTTTTTCGTCTCTCCCCCTCTTATTTCCCCCTCATCCGTAGTTAATCATTACTGTTATGGGCATGATTTTTGCGTTAGCGCTTATTGCTGTTTATCGTCGATCATCATATAAGGTGATCCTTCTGATTGCACGTGACCGAGGCATGTTTTACACTATATTGCTACGTGATCGATGTGGTGGGGTGTCTTCCATGATTTGTAGTCGTAAGCTTGATTAATGGAGGATATGGACCACTAGTAACAAACCATGGATCCCCAGATTCCTACCCATACCCTTTTCCTCCCCAGAACTTCCTCCCCTTCCTTTCATAAAATTACCCTCCACACAGCATTGCCTCAGAGGCCCTGGGGGAAATTACTTTCCTCAGGGCGTCATGTGTATAGTTAATGTAAAAAATACTATCTGGCGGGTGGGGAATCTATTTTGAGAAATGGCTACAATTGATTATCACAAAGATCGTAAATTCTAATGATTTTCACATACAAACTTGTTGATATTTTGCGGCCGATGTGGTCTAGACATAGTGTTGATTTGAAAAAATATGCCTTCTTAACAAGGGAGATACCCTACTGTGACAGACTTGCTTAAAACATACATAATCAAGACCCGATAGATGATAAAATGGCGGAATGTTGGCAGAAAGGGAGAATGAAAATGTTGTCAGCATCAAAAACGTTTAACGAGAAAGTGACAACACTCAACAAATTATCACATTTGACAACAAGTCCTCAACAAAAAAAAATGTTTATGTAACACTGAATCTGATTTAAATAAAACGAAACGAATCTCAGCACATCGGGAAAGGAACGTTCGGTTTGCGAGCGAACAGAAAAGGGCATAGACAGACTAGGCACGATTCAACATCCATCATCCGACAATGACGGAGCCATCTATCTCTGTATACCGAGGCCTTATATGCGTGTGTCAACTCATTTTTAACTAAGCGTTATTATAATGTATTGTGAAAAGCTGGACGCTGAATTTCTCCTTGTTAATAATGGCCGGCACGATCTGGCAGATGGGTTATTCTAAAGATGTGATCAAAAAGATGAACGTGAAAGCTTCGTCGCGAATATTAAAACTCCATTTCCCGAATCTCTTCTCTTGAAGCTCTCTACAGCGGCATTTTTACCAAACGATATTATGTTTTGCAAAATCAAATAGCTGTACCAGGCTTCCAGAATTTATATGACACGTTCCACCCACGTACAGTGTACAGTAGAATTATTTTTAAGAGATTCTTGCTTGTACAATAGTGATGTACTGTATGGTAGGACTAAGGAGTAAGAAGGAACTGCAGGCGAGTGTTTTAAACAATTCAGAATCAGTCTTAATCTCTATAAGAGTCTTAAAAAACATTAAAACGTGGGATTTTAAAAATGATTTTCCTGCACCTACTGCCAATAATTTTACGTCTGTTCTTGCTAATGAGACAATTACGACTGATTTGCATGACAATTTTTTGAACCATCTTTGGACAGTTAGTTATCTATATGCACGCTTATGGTAGGATAGTAAAAATGTGTCCTCAATTTCTTAACTTTAACAGATAAGTAGATCAATATTTGAGGATATCATTTTAAAATATTAACCTTCGTAGGCTAAGGACGGGTTGTTTCGGAGAATATGAACAATTCATCAAATTTCAACGTTCATTTTCAAGTTCTGTGAAAGATTTTTTCAAGTTCTGTTTTTATTTTAGTTTTGTCAAGCAACTAGCCTACAATGATATAAAAACAGAACTTGAATTAGTCTTTCACAAAACCCGAAAATGAACGTTGAAATTTGATGAATTGTTCAAATTCTCCTAAACAACCCGTCCTAAGTATCATGTAGCCACTCGATTTTTTCGTTGGTACATAACTAACACCGATACGTTAAATTGCTGGGCTATGTATTTCTCTATATTATCTAACCTATAACTCTGCACATTAAACCAGAATGGTGAAAATAGATCGGACTAAAATACTGTGTTTATGAATTATTAAGTTCCTGGTTTTTTTCGAACCGAGGAACGTAGGTAGCTTTAAAATGTCTAGTGTTATTAATTTATACGGTATTTATGTGATATTTGCTAACATAGAGTTCAGAATAACACCATTATGAGCTGTCTACGCAGAAATCTAAATATGGTATCAATGGAAACATTTTCAGTTACTTGTAAGTAATGGGTGGATAGAAAATTATTAATATAATTACGCATGGTATTTGAGATGTTCACGGCCAAAAGTATTATAGTAATTGGTTTTGGGGTATTATGCCGTGTTTCGCTACCTCCTTCTTTAGCCAACGTTTTGAACAGCATTGCAGTGTTCATCATCAGGGCAGATGTGATTATTATTATTACACATCTGCCCTGATGATGGAACACTGCAATGCTGTCCGAAACGTTGGTTAAAGAAGGAGGTAGCAAAACACGGCATAATACCCTAAAAACCATTCACTATAATAATTACAGTTAGACGACTAACCTACCTAAATACCTTAGTAGGTATCTTACTTTGTTACATGAATTTTATTTATTTGTATATTTATTTTTTTGGAGTGATAAACTAAAGACGGGTTGTTGCACAGAATTTGAACAATTCACCAAATTTCAAAGTTAATATTCAAGTTATCTGAATGCCCTATTAATATTCTATTATTATCCAAATATTGTTAAAAAAAACCGGTCCATAATAAAATCATTGAAGAATTTCAATTTAAACTTTGCAATTTGATGTATTACCTATGTAGTTCCTGCCCATAAAGTTTTTTTTTAAATCAAGGAGTAAATAAAAAAGCTGCTTTAAGTATGAAACTTATCACGAAACTATATTATATTATTTAAAAGATTAATTTCGGTTGTGCCTCTATCTGTGACTCTATCTCTTTGAACTGTAGAATGTTTGCAATGAATTTAATTTTTGAAAATATTTTGAGAATTCAGACAAGCCATAAAGTATTTATAATTGACAGTTAGAACCGATTTTTTATGAACTATTTGCTATCCCTAAAAATAAAATAATACAATACTTATATTCTATTATTTTTGGTTATCTCCGATGATATATGTCTAATATTTAAATGAGTCAGGGAGCGAAACAAATGGTTTCACTTTTTTACTTCCAATTAGTCATCAGTTAATCAGTGAGTTAGTAAAAAAACAGTGAAATTCTTTTCCAGCCACCCGATAGTCAATCCGTCATAAATATAGTTAACTCAGCACGAGTGAGCAGTTATCGAGTTAACGGTTATTATTTATTGTCCCATTAGCTTTTATGAACTAAAAACTTTAACGTCAAACTATGCAATCGGAGTTCATACTGAAAATTTAAGATGATCTAGCGCGAACAAACAAATAAAAATTAATACATTTTGGATAATCTCACTGTGATGCCTCGATTTAAAGCTGTTTTTATGAGAGTCTGCTCTCAGTATCTCCCCGGGGAAAACCACGTTTGGTAGCTTGTAGATATGTACCCCAACCTTCCTCCTTCTCGTCTCTTTCTGATCCCTACCCACTTCAGTTATATAAAATATTAATAGACTAAAGAAAACTAGAAATTACGAAGCATTATTTCAGACAACAATATTTATTCACGCTTTGAAGGCTTTTACATGTATATATTGTTATAAGTAAGTTGTTCAGAAGTACAATAATAAGTTTAACATGGTGACCGGATAACTCGTCAAAATTATAATTCATCACATCTTTAAAAAGTTATATAAAGTCATGGAAAGTGATGAAACCAAAAATTTATTAACTGGGTTAAGTAGGTTTGGTTAGGTTTAAAAAAATAAATTATCATCGATTCTAATGACTTTATAGCACTTTTTAAAAGTGTGTTGAATTGTCATTGTATTGAGTTATCATGGAACCGTTTAACGTATATAACATAGTAAACTGAGTATGAACGAAATAAGCAGGTACAATACAAGGTATTGCAGTATTCTGTCGTTAAAAGTAGTTCAATAATTGTACATAAGAACAAGAGTCCAAAATAAGTTACTCTGAAAGCAGTTTCAGAGCAATGTTCTTGTGCACTTTGTTAATGTTTGGAATAATAAACATAAACAGTTTATTTTAAAGAATGTTTGTGTTTGGAAAACCTTTAAGGGTATTTTACAGAATATAGCTAATTAATACAGTGATTAAGGGTGCACTTGAAGAAGTATGAAAGATATAATGATATTCATAAACACGAGCTCCTGGAGCTCAACTTATGGAGAAATAGAATAATAATGAACAAATTATTTATAAGTCTGCATATTGTTATCATTTATAATGTTAAATAATAAATAAAAAAAATATGGAAATTTGCACAATGGAGTTTGATAAATGTATTATGAAAATATAATATCGTAGTAATAGTAAGTTTGTTAACATAATTATAATAATAAACATCAAAATTTCTTATAATTGACAAACCGATTGGGTATATTACAGAACATGAAAAAATATTATAAAGATAAAAAATGCTCGAGAATAAATATTACAGACCTGATAAAAAAATCTAATAGACTGAAGTTTGAACATATGTTTACCGGAAAGGGTGTTTAAATAGGCGTATACACATAATGAAATATTATGTGATTGTATTAGCATAATCTAGATATTTAAAACGACTTACCAATTTCACTCCTAGTCGTAAACCACGAAATGGTAACAATAATAATAAACATAATGATCCTCTTTCCATAGAAACATTCATCTCGCGTATGATAATGGTGAAATCTGCTTTCTGTGACTCTGTCGCCGAGAAGAACCGCTTCACGACCAATAACAGAGGCTAGGATTTATGGAGTTAGCTTTAAACTACTACTATTATTTAACTGTAGAGTTTTACGTATTATAAAAGTTGGCAGTATAATGTTATAACTTCGAGCATACAATAAGACCTCAGAAGAGTACACCTTTTAAAGCCAATACGGGTCTTCTGTTTTTCTCTGATTTCTTAGAATTTGTTTTGATGGCACTGTTGTTTATTCGCTCCGAGAAACTTAATCTTTCTGCACGGAAGAAAGTGAGTATTGTACATTATTAAGAATCTCTTAAAATTATTGATAATCCGGTTAATAACGGGATTTGTGGTAGTTTACTGATACATTATTATTTTTTTAATGATAAACAAGTTTAATGTTTATAAGACAAGGTTTTTATGGATAGCATAAAGGATGGTAAATTATTTTAAGAAATAATTAGTCGCCTGCAATATCAATACAAATTGAAAATATCTCTCGAGTAAAATAAATGCCGCCTACGGGAATTGAACCCGCGCCTTCTGATGTCCGGTCATAATGTTATATAATACAATGTCATAATGCAAACGTGGCTCAGAGTCTGAGCCACGTTGGCACGAATATTTTCAATTTGTATTGATATCGCAGGCGACTAATTATTGCTTATAATAATTTATGATACATTTTTAGAAAATTCGTCTACTCTAACACTGAGCTAACGAGACCTGATTATTTTCCGTCACTCTCTATCTCATATCTCTAGTAAAGTGTTTTCCCGATTAAGATAGATGTCTTCTGGTCGATCCCCAAATGTGTCCGTTACCTTTTAATTTTCTGTTTCATGTTTCGTTTAGATATTTGGATGATGATTTGAATGATTATGTTTTATTTATCAATTTTATTGTGGCCATTTGTACATCGCAGCTTACAAATGTCTTTTTTTATTTATTATTATTACATGATAAAATTTACATTATTTATTGAATTTTATTTTTTTTTTAATATGGATCCTACTATCCAAAGTAATATTTTGTTAATAGGTTGTTTATTATGTTTATGTATAAATATCGCTGTGCTTAGGGACAACATCTGTTTCACTGCTAGCCAAATTAGTTTCTTTTACTTTTGAAATACTACCTTAATGTGTATAACCTACAAACGTTATTCCCATAATTTGAATTATTAAACCAGTTTAGAAAATCCACCATGTCCTCCCGTTTCTTCCATCTTTGTTTGAATAAACAAACCGAGGAGGTCCTCCCAACATAATGTATGTTAATGGGGCATTATTATTGGAGGAGCGTGCGCCAGTTCAATTATTATCGTTGCCTATTACCCATTATTGGTTATCATGTTATATATTGTCATGCCACAAAATATTAATAATGGATCTCGACGGAGATTCTCGCTGGCCTGAGAATCAACTGAATTCATGAACTATTCAATTTTAGATTCTGTTACGGTTTATATCTGTGCTATTCTGTAGAATTTCTTGTCAGCTGGTAAAGGAGGTATTTATTGAACTATCTGCACATTATATCTTTTTTTAAAATTTTTATTTTTTATTTTAACTCCACACAGGAGGCCCTGAAGAAAATAATTTCCCTCAGGGCCTATGTCATCTTTGGGGATGCTGTGTGGAGGGTCTTTTTGTGGAGAGGATGGAGTGAACATGGGTCTTGAAGAGTCCCATGTTGTAGGAGGGAGGAAACACAGAGGCCGGCAGTTCGTTCCACAGCCGAGCTGTTGAACTTAAGAACGAATCGTAGAAGCGACCCGTTCTCATGTGACAAGTGTCAACCGTGTACAAATGTTGGGCGCGCGTTTGGCGTGTATCCCGACTACGCACCGGTGCCGAAGGGATCAATGACCCTAGTTCCTCAGAGCATCTTCCATTGTAATACCGATAGAACAAGGACAGCATACCTACCTGACGCCTGTGCTCTAAAGATTGCAGTCCGTTTGTTAAGATTGGGGAATCTATCAAACGGACCGCCCGTTTTTGCACAGAGTCAAGGGTTTTTTTCAGGTATTTAGGGGCTCCGGACCAGAGATGGCTGCCAAATTCAACAGTAGGGCGCACTTGCGATTTGTACAGGGTCAGCAGTTGTGTACTATTAAAGTATCTGCGGGCCCTGTACAGTACGCCCAGCTTCTGAGAGGCCAGCTTTACTCTGTTATAAAACAGATTTTTATTTGAAAGATAATTGAGTAAAGGCTATCACAACACGATCGGGATTTGAAATCTTGGATTTTCTATTAACCGTTGACTGTTGTTTTTCAATCATGATTGACTAATTAAACTTGAACGTTTAAATCTACACTTTACCCTTCAAACCTCTGGCATATTGACCGTTATATTATTTCTTAAAGATGCTGTCAGAAAGTCAGAGAGTTTGTCAGATAAATACGCTTTCTAATTTTATTATTAGAAATAAACAAACAATTTTTGATTGTATACTAAATTTAATTGTACATTAGTTTACGCTTTTTCGTCTAAACACTAAAATTATTGATACTATAAAAACACACTGAATTAGAAAAATGTATTATTAATATTACTGCAATATCAATTTTTTGACGATATTTATGAAAATAATTAATAAAAAAGTCACAAAGTTTGATGATTTTTTCTCAAATTGTGGTCAGAAAATTTGGTTCCATAAAGGTATACATTTAAATTATTCTGTGGTTAACTTCTATATTTAAATATAAGGTTTGGTGTTTTTTCTTTCCAACACCGTTTGGTTCATATTTCCAACTATGACGGTAAGGGAGATAAAGATATCTATAAGACCACATGAGCTGCACCGAAAAAAAAAACAAATTGATTCTTCGGATAATTGCTGTTTATTCCCAAAACCGAAAAAATTAACCTGAGGAGTTAAGTGACACACTCTTTTGATGGTTTTTGGTTTAGTTCCAATGAAAAGTTCACTTGTAAACTGTTCGTTCATGAAAAGTATAAATGATATAATGTTATTGATTTAAAGAAATATGCCGACAGTTTTTTCAATGTTATATTATAACATTATAAATACCGTCTATGTCTGTATTTTTTAATACTGTTTTATGTAAAAAAAACATTATTGTGCTCTCCAGAAGAAGGCACAATTGAACAATGGAAACATACGGCGGGCAATAATGATGAAACAGGCGAAGCCAACATACATCATGAGAGGTTAGCTCTCGAGTGAGACTTGCATGATACTTTTGTTGAATGATTTGCCTTTAAATATACCTCATTGCCATCTCTAATGCTTAGACGCAATGTGAGCATGCTGAGTGTTTTCTACAGGTATTTTAATGGAGCTAGAACATTAATCCCGGTGAACCAGTGCACGTACTTCAATCTCGTACACGATCGGAACACCCGTTCACAGTTGATGTTAGCTTAATGAGGACCTCTTAGACCCGCATCAATAAATCCCTTCCTACAGCCCCTACCTTAACCCGCCTTACAACACTGCCCAATCGAGTTGCGACATAGCTCCCCCGCCTTTACACTATATAGACAGGGGCGCTCTTTTAAGGTGTCACTTAAAAATAAAATTGGAAATCTATGTCGAGCGATATGATGAAATAGGCCAAGCCAACATATGCCATGAGAGTACAGCTCTCGTGTGAGCATATCACGAACATTTTGGTGGTAAATATGCCTCCTCGATTGCCTTATTGTATGTTTGGTACTCTCAGTCCCAGTCATTCCATCTTCGGGTACTTCATATTCGAAGAATAAAACCATCTTTATTTATGGCGGATGATTTTTCCCTTTTGTACCTAATATCGTCGATCTTCAGAGTGTCGAAAATGTTTATGGCGTAAATCAGTCAAGGTGATTAATCGGGCGATAAACACATTGAGGTGGACAAGGATGGAAGAGCTATGGAAGTTGCGAATCATTTAACAATCGTAAAACATACTTCTTTTTCTTCTATTTGAGTACTTACATATATAATAATTGAGGAGCGTTTTCACAAAGAGAAATATCAACAAAAACTTTTTTTTTGTGGGGCAGTTTTAAGTGAATATTCACTCGTGGTCAATATTTTATGATAATCTTAAAATTCAACTTTAGTCACGACGAATAATAAGAAAATTTAATTCATTTATGAAAAACCACCTAAAAAAAGTGTAAATTAGCGAATTTTGATAAAAAAAAATTGTACATACTTAAAAAAAAATGTTTTTCACAATGCAAAATATCAATAGATTTTAGTTTCACAAAAAATTAATAATTTTATTAAAAATAAAAAAAGGTATATTTGCTCAATAAAGAACTTAATTTCACCTGAAAATACTTAATTACACCTGAAAAATGATTATAAAAATTCTTGATAAAAACGGTAAATAAAACCTAAGGATTTTTTTAAACACATCTATTTAAATTTTACTTTTGTTTTCGTTATAGAATGAATGCAAATCTTGGAAGTGATGAAGTGATCAAACAGATGTATTTTTAAATTTATGTTCTTCTTTTTTTTCTTTTTTTTTAAATTATTTTTGTTTCTTGGATGCATTTTTTAATTTAATTTAATTTTTATTATTTCTTTTTTATGTTTCAAAATTCTCTGTCATCGAAATTATACCACACTTACTCACACTCACACGTACTCGTACATACCATTGAGAATTGAAACCTAACTTGAAATGGCTTTAACCTTGTTTGGTGACCAGATCTGAATAGCCAGGTATTTATCCACCTTTGTTTTCTCATTTCCTTCCTCTCCTCACTATCTTCAGCCTCACAAGATACTCCTATAAGGGATGCCATAGTCTCAGCTACAGACGGTTGGGAGCAGTTGTCTTATTGGGACGTATTTTATCCCTTTTTCTATCCACGTTTGTCGAATTTCAAACATCTTCAAATTACTGTTACGTCTTTTTGATGATTATATCTCTTAATTTGGTAGAACGTGGTTTTACCAAACATATCAGATAGATATCTCTCTATTAACATCAGAACTCCATGTTAGCCTCGCTTCGTTTGACAAAGTTTTATTATTTATTGTCAACTGTATTCTGCGTCCTGTACAGTTATCTTATCCAACAGTGCGAATCGGCTCGAGGAATGAATCTCGGATTGCAAAATGGACAATTATCCTTAAACGGAGTGAAAATTTATAGAGGTATTGTGACGCAAGGGTGACTCAATTTGCCGACAATTTAAAATGTGAGCTTTTATTCATCAATTTCAATACAAATCGTGTGATTTAACGCCACAGATATCAACACCAACGGTAAATGTATATAAAAAGATTTTATTTTATTTCTGATGACGCATTGTACATTCAAAATATAATAGTAAATACATTTATAGCAAATTTTATTTCTTAGTCCTCCTCACTAGGATGACCTGTGCTGAGTCGTAATGATAACAAATAGAAACATACTAAAGTATGATATTTGATATTACAAAGTATGATAATTGATATAGCAAAATCTACACCAGAGTTCGCATTGTAATCTTTCTGGTAAACCTGCAGCTGCAAGTAATAAACAGCCGATCCGTAAAACCTGAAAAATTGTAGAAAAACCGATTTAATGTGTATAATCGTCGTAAAACCTGAATATTCATTTTTGTTTTATTAGTTTTCTCTGTCATTTTTTTCAGAGTTCGTTCATTAATCTCTTTCGGCCAGATTTTTATTCTTGATTTGTAATCATTCAAATTTTCTATTCGATTTTCTATTTATATCTGGGGATAGGATGTTGTGGAGTTTTGTTGCAAAATATATGTAATTTCTTTATCCGAATGTGGTTTCAGGTTGTGTATAGCAGATCCCTATCCTTTAATTTCATATTCAATACGAGAATGACGTAAAGCAAAATAGATTTTTTCATGTCCTTTTTATTTACCACATTTCTTAGATTTTTAAGGAAATATATAAGTTTTTCCGTGATACCTTTGATATGTAGGTCCCATCTAAGATTTTCATCAATTACTTACTACCTCGAGATTTTTTATGCCTGTGATTTTTCTATAATTGTGTATTGACATTGAACATTTATATATATATATAAAGAAGAATGTCAGCATGGTTTTTTTAATGTAAATCTAAAGTTGCTTTCCGAAATTGATAAATTTGGCACACTTGACCTTCAAAACAAGAGAAAGCTAACTAGACTTGAATTTAACATTTTGCAGAAAGAGACCGATCGTATTTGGATCCTTCATGAAAACGTTTTTGCTAATAGAATTAGATGGATTGGATCCAACTTATTTAGGATGTTTTTTCATTTAAAAACATTGATTGAGAATATCTGATTTAGATATATTGGCAGAAAAGTTTCATCGGGTAAAAAAAACCCTTATAGTAATCCCTGGTAGCAATCGCGTTCTAAAATGGCATATTGGCAGAAATCATAACAATCTGTATTTGTAAATGACATACATCAGAGTAGGTACCAACACTCCATTGTGGACTGCTAACTTCGCTTCTTTTGACATATTTTTGCTAGCGCCAAATGCGTTCAGTCCTCCATTGATGGAGGTATTATAATTTGAACGTATTTGAAACCTTCCTTTTATACGAATGTCAATCGTTTCGGTACTAAAACGCTTTGTGGGTCAATCCTGGTTCCATTTCAAGTAGGTATTTAAATCTGAATTGATATTCGAAGACGCGTTCGTGCACTTTCAAACGTCGTAAAATATTAATTAATGTCAGGAATGGCGTATCTATGACTTAACAGGATATCAATATTTATTCTAGTGTTATTGAATGAAGTCATTCCATTGAACATATGATAATTTATTACAATTTTACACTCTAAACACCTTTCATTGAATAATTGTGACAGAGCTGTCACGTATCGGGAGGCATTATACAAATACTAGCAGTTAAAAACCCGCTCCGCGGGTTTTTTTCTGCTAGGCCCTGCGGGCGGCTCTTGCTTGGGCTTCGCCCATTTTAAGTGATATTAACAACAGTTACATTTAATAGATAGATATTAGAACATTCACAGAGAGAGGGTGAGTATATATATTGTTAAAACACGGAACAGGAAGGAGTTAATTAATAATAACATTCTAAATTTACGCATAATAAGAATGACAGTTGTTTGAATAAATGAAATTTTACGTATTTGTGATGGATTATTTCAAATGAAACACTATTATTGACTACATGTCTACAACTGATATTAACTGTTATCGTACCTAATATAATTAGCTCATAGGAGACTTGCAGTGCTTAAATATGTGTTACAACCGTCAATGTCTATAAGTTGAATCAATATCGTTTAGTTTGTCACAATTAAAGACAGTTTTAACAAAGTTGACTTAAATAATAGATTATTACATATTGATTAATTGTACCCGTGTTTATGAATAAAAGGAGGGTAATTGTGCGATGACATTAGCAGTCGGTTTAATTAAAAGGTGTTAATTTTACTCCAACTGGTGGTAATTCTTTACCTACAACTGTTACTGTATCTAATAAAGTTTAAAGCTAGATTATATATACACCTTCATCAGGAGAGTAAAAATCTATATATAAAGGTAGATTATTACAATATAGCGCCCCTGAGGTGATATCTCACAAAAGCGGCGCTATGCAAATTGTCCAATAAATAAATAAATATAATGTTTACATTTTATTGTGTATACACCGAAGTCAAAAATTAAATATAGATTGCAATTGGGAAAGAAGAAGTGGAAGGAGGGGGGAGGAGTAAGAGTAGGCTGGGTTTATAATAATTAGGAATTACAATATCGTTAGACGGGAAAGACCAGCTGAGTGGGAAAATATTTAAAAGAGAGTTTATAAAAAAATTCTTGTTAATTATATCTGCTTTTATATTAATATGTTTCCTCATTTCTAAAATTTAAAAATTATTTATAGTGAAGTATTTTAAGACCTGAAAAAAACAAATAGCATATAACCATAAAACAATATATTCATAAGACAAATAGCATTTAATAACGGTTATTCTAATAAATTGATAGTTGAAATACTAAATAAAAAAATTAAACACATTCTCTTCAAACGGTCTTTCTAAAGATAGAAATAAACAATGGCGTAGAATTCTGTTTGTGGATAACGATACTTCTAAAATTATATATATATAAACAATCCTGGTACCATTCAACTGGCGTTTTACACTAATAACAATGAAGAAATATATTCTTAATAATAATGATAGCAAAATTCAAACAAAAAAAACAGGAGTTTAAAAACTCAATTGAGATGATTGTAATTTCTTTTACAAAGGTAGAACCAATAGAAACTTTGAAGTCAGAACTAAAGAATATCGCAGGGCTATAAATGGAAATAGTGAATCTGAGTTAATCTTTTAAATAATGATCACACTTTCGATAAAAATTCAGGTCTTAAAATACTTCACTCAGGATATAAAGCATCGCAAATAAATAATTTTGCAATTTTAGAAATTAGAAAACATGCCAATATAAAATCAGATATAATTAATAAGAAAAAAAAATATAAAAAATAATGATAAATGCCATTACAAAGTGATAAGCTTCCAGAAGAAATCTTCTTATAAAACGCTTGTTAATGGTAAGTAGTAAAGTATTGTTAGCTGCATATTTAAATATTCGCGCCAGGCATTTGGTTCGTTTTTAAACCGCCAGAGGTGCGCTCTGTCGGCCATCTTGAAGAAACGCGTGAATTTTTATAAACGTCAAACATAATCACGTAACTGTGGAGAATTTTCATTGTAATGTAATTAATCCAATGGATTATGAACTTTCTAAAACATATTTTCTTCGATATTATCCAAAAATTATATGAGCAGAAACGATGCTTATGAAGAAATCTCGTATTATTATGAGGCGATCCTATTTTAGTATGGAATTGTGTCTTAATATTCAAGTTACCCGAAACAGACAATTTAAATTTGACCAATCAGAGGGCCTACACCGTCCAGACGCTGGGACAATAATACTATCAGATTATCATCAACTTACATCGATTATTCCCGGAGACTATTGATTATTCCCGGAGACAAACTTTAAAATATTATTATAAACTTCCATCTATTATTCCCTAAGACTAATTAAAATATCATCATCAACTTACATCGATTATTCCCGGAGACAAACTTTAAAATATTATTATAAACTTACATCGATTATTCTCGGAGACTAAGTTCAAAAATATTATCATTAACTTACATCGATTATTCCTGGAGACAAACTTAAAAATATTATTATAAACTTACATCGATTATTCCATTAGACTAATTCAAATATCATCTTCAACTTACATCGAGACTAAGTTCAAAAATATTATCATTAACTTACATCGATTATTCCGGGAGACAAACTTAAAAATATTATTATCAACTTACATCGATTATTCCCGGAGACTAAGTTCAAAAATATTACCATCAACTTACATCGATTATTCCCGGAGACTAACTACAAACATTTCCTAATTTGGTGAAGTTATTTTTAAAATTAAATAATCAACAGGTAAGTTACTAAATTCGGGCAAATCAAGGCACTTATGTATTTAAGAATAAACAACTTTACATAATTTAAAAATATAAAAACGGTCTTATCCAGGAGGACAACAAATGGGTTAATTCACTAGACAAAATTTCAAATTTGTACTAATTCACGAAAAAAACTTCAGAAACGGACTAAATCAGAACACTTTCTTTCAATATCTAAATATTCCAGGACACCATCTTTCCAAAATGGAAATCTTTAATAATTGTCTTTAAAAAATTAACAAAACAAAGATAATTACTTTTAAATTGCAAGGCAACCTTAAAAAAACACTAATCTTGATTTGATATGAAAATGGACTGATCTAGGAAAATTACTGTGGTGAACGTATGTCTGTCGGTATAAAAGAGACAGGCATATCTGAGTGGGCCAGCATGACCGAGACGTATAAAAAGGCATATCTGTTGTAACTCGTCCTCTCTTCTTTAGCAAACTCTTATATTGTCCATTGTATCAATACTTGTAGCTACCTGAATAAAACCAAATAGTAACGGAGTACCCACATACTTTTATTACAAAATGAAAATACAAACGAAATCTGGACGATCAGCACGGAAGATCACCATAATTACTATACCCGACTTAGTTAATAATTATTATTTTTTGGAATAACTTTGTGAGTAAAACCTCAAATTGTAATATTTAATTATTGAAAATAATATTAGCGATTCTTAAACGAAAATCTGAAACAGAAAAATCAGAAAAAGATACCATCACATCTAGGACTCGAACCCAGGACCTTACCTTGCCTGGGAACCGCTCTACCACTGAGCGAATAAGAAATAAAGCTGTAATAAGGAACTACCGCCATTGACTTCATTTTTCTCACCGCACATTTTTATTGGCAACTATATTTTTATGTATGATCGCAAGCTTCAACCCAAACTAAATGCAATCTGGACAGCATCTTTAGAAAAAACATATCTTATTTCAATTTTATTTTATCTTTTTCTGATTTTTGTTTCAGATTTTCGTGTAAGAATCGCTAATATTGTCTTCAATAATTAGTTTATAATAATTATAAAGTTATATATATTTATACAGGTACTTATGGTCTAGGGCGATTGTCGAACTCGCAATCTCCTGACTCGAAGACGTGGACCATTTCGCCACCAAGAAAGAGTAAAGGGAAGTGAAGGAAGATTGGCAAATCTTTGGGGCGTTGGCATTGCTGGCAATCCCAAGAGATCGTGAAATAATTCAAGTTTTTAATGAAATCTGAAGTAATTTATTCGTAGGCGTCGATTTTCGCTTAAGTTATACGACAAACAAATTTATTCCACTCATCCATTAAATCCATCGGTGTTTACTACAACTAAAGCAATGTAATGGAATTATTCATTACAATGTAAATCTCTGGTAACACAACCCGACGAGTGCTTAACTGGAGAGGATGCCTCGAGAAAATAAAACAATTTGTTCTAAAACTAACTATTAGGTACCTATGTAGATAGGTAGGTACTTGCTAAAAAATACCTTTAACTTCACTATCCAGATTTGAACATATTTTTTCTTTGTGTGATAATTTTTTTTAAGACCCATCATAGTGCCTTCTTGTATGATTTAATTTTTTAATTAATTGAATATTTCAATATTGCGGAGCTTTTCATGAAGAAAACACGCTGTTAACTGAAACTGACTTCAATGCATCTTTGTGAATTTCGTTAGCATTCACTTCATTCAGCCAATCCGTTACAAAGATCTTCTGCTTCATATCTGTAACTTATTGATTCTGATGTTGCCCTAAGAGTAAGCTTAAGTGGTTTATGATTGAAATTGTAAGTGATAGTATAGACAGCCCTGATTTAATTAACTTCGTTGAATTTCATATACCTATGAGATCTACTCGTTCCAAAATGCTGTTTAAATGTAACAATCTAGGAGTGGGCATTTCAAAGACATTTGTTTATAATATTTTGTTGTACTTGTATGTACTAATTTTATATCCTATAATATATCCTATAAGCTTGTGTTAATTTTCTACTTTCAGTCGTAATTTTACAATCAAATGCCACAGTTAATTGTTATTTTTGTTTAAATTATTTATAGTATCTGATTATGTTTGTATACTGTGACACGCAATTATTGAGTATGAAATATTGATATATTATTAAATTTATATATTAAATAAATTAACCAGCATTACAAAGAATGGGAGAGGGCACCTGGAAGGAGACTATCCAAAGTACTCATAAAAGGACCAGACCCTAGACGAACCAAGAAACTACTCGACATGGACAGAAACTCGCTGAAGGAACTGGTAGGACTACTAACGGTACACTGCTATCTCAGGAGACACTTGCGGGTATTGGGAGTGGAAAACGCCAATAGATGATGCAGGAAATGTGAAGAGGAACAAGATACTCCAATTCACCTATGGTGCCAATGTCCTGCCCTGGTGGGAACTAGGCTCAGATACCTGGGGAGACATACAGTAGAACCAGAAGACATAACCACATACCCAATAACAACCCTGGTGAACTTTATTATAGGGACTGGGTTGTTGTTAAAGGATTGGGGCAAAATGGGAGATAGCACAATGGGAATATGGCCTAAGTTCTCACGGGAACTACGTGGACCGTCTCCGCCCTTTAAAAATAAAAATAAAAAATCAACACTGATTTAGTGTATTAATAATTATTACTAAGAATAGCACAGCTTTGTGTCTACTGTTCGCCATATGCACCTTTGGAAAAAAGTATATCGTAAGTATATTCTATTTGAGAAATAAAAGGGTTTTCAAACCACCCCCAAAATGAAATAATATGTGCATCTTTAAATTGATGTGCAACGTTACTTTTTGCTCTAACAATATCAAGGAAGAACTGATCAGTAATAGTTATTTGTCCACCGATCTCTGTAGGTAACAATACCCATATTTTAAAAAGTATTGCATAAACGAATCATTGCAAGGCTTTGCATCGCACTAATGGTTTTTTTATGGCCAGCCATTAATGGCAATATATAAATTGAGTCGTGAATAAGCTCGAAGCGAGGATATTACTTATTAACCCAACAGTTATGCTTCGGATCAATGGTCTTCGATTAATATTGAAGCAATATGACCGGCAGCGATACACAAGATATAAGATTTTTTTATTTTTTTTTTATTTTTTTTTTATTTCATATATATCCCGTTAAACTACAGTTAAGTAGTTTGTCAAACAGGATTTTTATTACAACTTTTTACAGATTACAACTTAGACCTTAATTTATACAATAACAATAAACTTACACATTAAATCGCCTAATACAAATTATTTCTACCTAGTAGCCACGTTTTCAGCAAATATCTGACTCTATTTGGAAATTCGCATTTCTTAATATTACCAGGTAGCATATTATATATTTTAGGCACATTATACTCAAGGGTTCGCTGTCCGTATTTATTATTATGTTTAGGTACAAGCATGCCTTCATTCTTTGTGAACCTAGTATTGTGCCCATGTTCAACTTTCCTCTTATACTCAGAGTCAGATATGTGCTGAATTAATATTTTATACCACAATAAGGCCTGCACCGGCAAAACTGTTAAATTTTGATACAAAAGTGAAATGTTTCGTCTTTGCGAAAAAATATTTTTTTTAACTAGTAATTTAACGATAGAATTTTGTATTGATTGTGCGTAATTTAAATTTGTTTTGCAAGAATGTCCCCAAGTGGTTATTCCATATCTTAAAGTTGATTCCGCGAGTGACATGTAAATAATTCTTAAGGTATTCACAGGAACGAAACACTTCAATTTGTATATTCTACCCACTATCGCCCGCAGCCGTTTACAAATTTTGTGTATTTGTATGTCCCATTTAAAGTAGCAATCAACAGTCACGCCCAAATAAACATATTCGTTTACTAGCTCAATCGTTTCGCATGAGCAGGGCTGCACAATATTTTGATGGATGCAGGTAAAGTTATGAGAAATTATTTCAGGCATGATGGAAACTTTTGCATGTGGAGATCTTATGTGCATGAGTTTAGTTTTTTTTGTATTTATAATTAATCCTACGTCATGACACCATTTAATCAGAGATATAAAGTCTTCTTGCATATATTTCATCGCAGTATATAATTGTTCATCCGATATGACCAGTGCCGTGTCGTCAGCATATACAAAGTGTTTAACATGTGAGAATAGTTTACTCATTATTGATACAAATATTATATAGAGGGTGGGTCCCAAAATTGACCCCTGCGGGACACCGGCGTACATTTTTTTTTTTCCACTCAGTTTTTCAAATATTTTTACACAGATATGTCTATTAGATAGATAATTTTTAAATAAATTTAGTAGATTTCCTCTGATTCCTATTGCTTCTAGAATATTTAATAATTTTTGCGGATTAATTGTGTCAAACGCCTTGGAATTATCGATAAATAATACTAAAACATGCATTTTTTTATTTAATTCATTATTTACATAATTCGAGAAATCCTGTAATAATATTTCAGTACTCTTTTTCTTTTGAAAGCCATATTGACTTTTGTCTATAATGGAAAATTTCTGTAAGTATTTGTTTAATTTTAAAGAAATATATTTTTCAAAGATTTTTTCAAGTGCAGGCAAGATACTGATAGGTCGATAGTTTCCTATCTCTGAGTGTACTCCACCTTTGTAAATAGGTCTAATTATAGCACACTTTAGATCATCAGGTATTTCTGCTTGAGTAATAAGTCTATTTACTAAGTGCGTAATAATTGGGGCTAAAATATTTATATGTTTTTTTATGTCGTGCATTCTTATACTGCATATAATTGACTTTATGATACAAAAGAGACGATTCTTCTATGGTTCCTTTCATTTTCCCTTGGAATGACCTTTTTGGGAGAGCGAAAATCTCCTTTGCTTCAGATTCGGATATTTTTTTATTTTATTTATTTATTTATTTAACGCCCAGGGGGGATTTTATATGTAGGTGGTACAATTTTGATTACAAACAATTTTGGAACATAAGAAAGAAATAATAAAAATAAAATTACATTAAAAAATATACGTAAGAAAGATAAATAAATAAAAAGAAAATGAACAAGAACATAAATTTAAAAAATACAGCGATTTGACTTGTTTACAAAAATGACCACGGAGGCCAACAATTCCCTTAATGTCACGTTTCCCTGATAGAGTTGCCATCTCTAGTTCTACTGTCTCCTGGTAATTGGAAATATTATTCGGTATCATGACAAGTTCTACTGTCTCCGGGTAATTAGAAATATTGTGCGGTATCACTTCGATAGTTTAAATCACACTTATTGTATGACCAGAATAGTGAGAAAATAGCATTTGAATCTTTGATTCACTGCATTGCTTGTATTAAGTTTCAGTGTAACTATTATGTGGATTAGGACATTTAGTTTTAGTGTAATACGAATAACTTATAAAGATAAACATTTTAAACAACATAGGTCGAATTAAAGGGACACAATATATGTGTGTCAATAAAAACATACACACAAACCTAATATTGTGGTAAATCGTACGTATAAAATTAAGAGAAATAATTACAATATTTTTTGTGATAAATATTTAGATTTTTTTAAAGCATCGACGTATAAAATGAATAAAAAAAGGCACAGTTTTAGGAGTTTGTAATCATTGAAGCAGGAATCTTCATTAATTTCTGCTTCTTATCCGGCTCCTCTCCATATTTATAATTGGCTATCAATAGAGCAAAATACCTGCTTTTGCGGGGTAGTTAAATTGTGTTGTGTATGATTTTCTAGAAGAGGGCTAATCTAGGATATCCCGTATCAATGACTTAAGGATTATAATATTACTTCGGGAAGTCATATCGATATATTTAGTTGGTGTGTGGTCGGTCCTTTATGCCTGGACGTAAGTGGTTGTGTGTAATGCGATCTTTACGGCAGTTTGATTCTTGTATCAGTCAAGGGTTGAACTTAAAGATATGTTTTGAAAGTCAATCACTCATTAATTTTTTACAGCCTTTTTTAATACATCAAATCGAATCCAGGATTTAAATATAGATTGTCCCCGGCGTTGGTCGGGCTTAACGCAGAGTTTTTCAAAATTAGATGTGTACAGTAATTTTTCTTATGTTTTGAACGTCAAGTATGCAAAATTCATCAATCTTGGAATAAAACTGTAGATATATTTAAAAAAAAGTCACGGCGATACAATATATGTCGATAGATGTGGGTGTATAGTATTATTTACCTTCGAAAATAAAGAATGTTAGATTTTACGTCTGTAAAGAAATTTGCTTAATAAACCAAAATATCTTGGTAACATCTTAAAGGATGTCGAATACAACATTTCCTAATTATTAATAATCTACTTGAATGCTAAAATAAATAGTTGTTCATCCCTAGAAGTATTATAGTATAAGTATTGATCTGAACGAAAACTGTTTTTGCTAATTTAAATAAAACCTAAAATAAAAAAAATTGAGTCATTTTCATTCAGTAAATGGTAATCATACTAGTATAGCTTGTTCTGCTGAGTGGTTCCGGGCTATATGAATGCAAATCGATATCATTATCTCGATTGAAATGATACGGGAAGATAATATGTACTTGCACAAAGTAAAGGTTATACTTTATTATAAATTATAAGATACTTGTACTTTGTAAGTTTATACATTTATTACGAACCCAATGATGAATCGAGAATGGTCATTGCATTGCCATAAGTCACGGGTATCTGGTAGGTATCTGGCCACGAGAATATTACTCCTCGCTACCCTTGCGGCGGGATAGGAGTTATGGCACGAGAGACCGTGGTATTTACGGAATTAACCCTTGGAATGCTATACTCCTGCGACCTGGTACTCTTTAGGCTCGGTAAAGCAGTTGATTTTAAGCTCGGATTGGATGGAAGCGCGGCTTGGAACATAATCTGTATGTAGGTCGTAAGCCAAGATAACAAGAATAGTATACGTATTGCTCATGATTTTTATAGAGGAATGTATATTCTTTCCATGTAAAACAAAATTATTTTTTACGTGAGTATAACATTCATGCTATGCTCTTTACTGTCATCGGAAAATCGAAACCTTAAAAATGTGAATTGTTTTAGGCGGTTTTCATTTACCAGTTGGTTTTTAATAAAGTTTAAAGAACAAACCGCTGATTACGCTTTCCTGACGTTGAAAACTCTCTCTCAGATGTCTATTTGTAATTGATTGACACCAACGTCCCTCATCGCTCGATGAATATAATATACGAATAGGCAATTTAAGCTATTTTCGGAGAGATAAAAGTACGTAATTACTCACGAAAAAACTAACATAATGGATATTTGTTACTGCTAGCACCTCAGCGTCTAAAAAAATAAATATTCTGCGGCTTACCAAGGCTTGAGCGGCAGACTAAGCCTGCTTAATTTGAGCGAGGAATGCCGCCCATAGCAAGAATACGAACCAACTGATATACCGGACCATAGCATGTCAGGGCTAAAATTCTAATCGCCCGCCTTACGCCGGCTGACACTATTTTCTATAACTTACTTGTTTATTTTTTTAATTTTTTATGTGACACCTCACAAGAGTGTCCCTGCCTGTGCAGTGTACAGACAGGGGAACTATGTCACCACCCGGTTGGGCGGCGTTGTGAGGCGGAATAAGGTAGGGGCTGTAGGAAGGGATTTGTTAATGCGGGCCTTGAAGAGGCTCGGATTATAGGAGGGAGGAAAAACAGATGCCGGTAGCTCGTTCCACATACGAGCCGACTTACACAAAAACGAGTCGTAAAAACGGCCCGTTCTCACGAAGCCAACGTCAACCGTGAACGGGTGTTCAGTTCGTGTCCGTCGAGTTTCGCGCACGTGCACCGGTGCATCAGGAATCAATGCTGCTAGCTCTTTGGAGCAAGCTCCATTGAAATACCCGTAGAACAGACACAGCATGCCTACATTGCGTCTATGCATTAGAGAAGGCCATCGGTCTGTTAACAACGGATTGTCAATCAGACGGATCGCTCTCCTTTGCACAGATTCAAGCAGGTTTATCCTGCTATTTTATATTAGCCCAAAGGTGGCTCCCAAATTCAATAGTTGGGCGAACTTGAGACTTGTACAGGGTCAGCAGCTGGTCACTGTTGAAGAATCTCCTAGCCCTGTACTAGACGCCCAACTTTTTGGAGGCCTGATTTACTCGGGCTTCTATGGATCCCCGATACTTGAGCTGGTCTGATATAGTAACTCCATTCATTTCAATGGAGTCTTTATTGGGGAGAGTGCTCCCATCAAATTGCACCAGACAGTCATTGATCTCCCTCTTTGCCGAAATCAGACACGCTTGGGTTTTTGAGACGTTGAAACTGACCAAGTTGGCCTTACCCCAGGCACGAATCATTTCGAGGTGGTGGTCAATTTTTTGCTTCTTTTTATAGCAAAAGGATATTTTTGTGAAATGTACCGTCTTACAAGTTATTTTATTTACACACATTTATAAGCGAAAAAGCGAAAGCGAGGACTTCTGCCTATCAGAACGCGCCCATAAACAGAGCGACTCAACTGCTTAACGATTCTGCATTAGCCATCGACATTTTCAATGTCACCTACAGACAATTTAGTAACTATCTTTTAACACATGTCACAAAATAGTAAAACTGCCTTTGTAAACTTTTAATTTGTAATCTTCTCCATGATATATTGGTGTATAACCGTTTTATGTAGAACATGAAAAATAAATAATAAAAAAATTAATGCATAATTTTAGGAATGCTACTTATATTCGGAGAGGTAGAAATTCTAGGTGGATATCTTGGCGCACTAAGGGTTAAGTACCCAATATCTCTCTTCTCACAAGCTACGACCTCTCTGTCTCTCTTTAAGCAGGTAGATGCGTGAAAATAGTCATTGGTACAATATAATAGATGACGCCAAGACGAAAGACGTCTTTATTTAAAAAATATAATATGTTTTCCTTCGTATACCTAAGGTCGTAAGGTACCTAAGGTCTTAAGGTACCTAAGGTCGTAAGGTACCTAAGGTCGTAAGGTATCTAAGGTACTAGATAAATGTATTAAAAAAAAAATTTTAGAATTAGCAATATAAACGTAAAAAATGAACTAATGATAGAAATATCATTAAAAAAAAAAACACAAAAAAAAAAAAATATGGCGTACCGCAAGGAAGTACACTAGGTCCCATATTGTTTAATGTTTATATAAATGACTTATGTAATACTTCATTTGCAGACCACATTATTACATTTGCTGACGATACAGTACTTTTATTCGAAGGCAAAACCTGGAATGAGTCTTGCATTAAAGCTGAATTTGGCATAAACAAAGTTAAACAGTGGCTAGATAGTAATCTCCTCACTCTAAACTCGGATAAAACGAAATTCATCTGCTTCAGTTCAACTCAAGCGGGTCAACCACAAGAAATTATTAACATTAGAATACACCATTGTTACGACACTATTACATGTAAATGCAATACCTTAGAATGTGTGGACAATATAAGATACCTAGGAATTATCATTGATAAATTTCTGAGATGGGACAAACACATAGCCTTTACTTCCACAAAGGTCAGGAAACTTACACATCTGTTTATAGCAATAAGAAATATTCTATGTCTAAATGATTTGAAACGAATTTACTTTGCAATGTGCAATTCCATACTAGACTATGCTTCCTTAGGTTGGGGAGGTTGTGCCAAAACCATACTCGATCCCTTAGCTAAATCCCAGAAATCGCTTATAAGAGTCATACTGAAAAAACCTTTCAGGTACCCCAGCGATTCATTGTTCGCAGAGTTTCGTGTTCTTGATGTAAGACAATTATACATGAGGAAAATCATTTTACATACTCAAAAACAGAGGCACTACTTAGCTTCCGTAAACCACTGTCATAATACAAGACATGCAAAAAAAAACCCAACAGTTCCGCCCACCACTTCCTCATCTTTAGCACAGAGACAATTCTCATACTTAGGCCCTAAACTGCTCAATCTCATACCTGATGCATGGAAGGCAAAGAGTACTAATATTCTGCGTATGCAGGTAAACAATTGGCTTCTGGTCTTGGGGAGAGTTGAATGCGAGAATATGCTAAAAAACAGTAATTAAATTGTAAATTTTGTTTTTCTTTACATTCTTCTTTACATTTTAACTTATATTGGTATTATATTAGCATTACAGGAACTGTATTTTTACATAAAGAAAGTTCGAAAATTGTTCAATTCTTCGTGATATTTTTCCTTAAAGGAAAAGTTCCTTCTTTACTTTCATTTTTAATTTTTTGTTATTTTTCATTTCCTTGTTTTATATATTAATATTTCTTTAGTTTAATATATCAGCTAAACAATAGTAAAAAAAAAAAAAAATGAATATACATTTGTATTACCTTACCAACAGAATTTCTTCAATTCAGTTTCATTTTCTTGTTTTTATCTATTAATTCAGCTTATGTTATGTTAATTCAGTTATTATGTCAGCTAAATAATAGTAAAATATGTCGTGATATAACTGGAAGTATTCTAGAGTATGAATATACATATGTATTTTTTTTTTAACAACAGAATAGTCAACACTATAATGTACCATATATTACATGTAAAAACTTTATCATACTGGAATGTCCTAAAACGGGCAATCGCCTAGTTGGACATTTTAAGTTCATTAATTGTATTATGTAATATTTACAAACAAACAATTAATAAAAAAAAAAAATAAAAAAAAAAAATAAATTACCCACCTGAAATTTGTGGTGCTTACGTAGGAATTCCAGGTTGATTAACATTTTTTTCAGAAATTTTGGATAAAAAAAACTGTTCAACTTAACAACAGCGTTCTAGAGTTTTTAACTGCTTCTAAAAAATCAGATAACTCTCAAATTAATTTTTGAGGAAAATAATTTCTCTCATGGTCTATGTCATCTTTGAGGATGCTGTATGGAGGGTCTTTTTGAGGGGGGAAAGGAGAAAACTTGGGTCTTGAAGAGACTTATATGACGATAAATCAATCTTTTTGTTAGGGTGGGGGAATCTGTTAAATAGACAGCCCGGCACTGCAAAGATTTAAGGTTTTATTTTTATTTTTTAATAATTTATTTTGGGGCTCCAGACCAGAGGTGGCTGCCAAGTGGGGCAAATTAATTTTAAATTAATTGTTTCTGCCTTGTATGATTGTAGTAATATCATTTAGTAAGTTGCACGAAGGAAAATAGTAAAGAATCATTTAAAAACTAGTCAAAATGTATATAAAGATTCTTCGAAAATAGGTTATTAGATAATTTTCTATTAATTTATTAGATACTTATGACGGGTTATTTCACCGAAATTTAAATGACAAAGTTCGTTATCACGTTTCAAGTTCTGTGAAAGACCCATTCAAGTTCTGATATTTTCCAAGAACCTATTGTCAAATAACCGCAAAAATTGAACAGGACTTTCACAGAACATGAATTTTAACTTTGATATTTTATGAATTGTTTAAAATTCTGTGAAAAACCCGTCCTTACATTTAACTCTCCACAAACGAAGTATTGCTCAAATCTCTTCAAATTGTTTGTAATCCGGTTAAAAACGGGAATGCAGGACCTTAAAGAATGAAATGATGGGTTTTCTGATAAAATTTGATATAGACCAATGTATTATCACGATGTCGGAGCACGATTTAATAAAAATCACAATATTTACGCATTTCGTCATTTTGTATTAGGAATTTACTAAAATTTCATCCGGAAACAGACCACCAACAATTTGAAGAGATTCTTTATAAATTAGCGATACTTATTTTTCTCAGCACCGAACCCTCTCTCCGAATCAATAAATACCTATTTCGAATTGATTTATCGAAATATGGTTTTATGATATGTATAATTTAAATATTTACCCCATCAATAATAATGTTACCGTCAAGAAGTAGCGGCGCATGTATCACGGTATGTTACCTCGTACATAACAAGATAAGAGCTCATAGCTATACAAATAATAAATACCAATACCCGACGCGTAATAAGACGTTTTACGATGAATAGGTTACTACGGCGCGTAGTGAGTTGGTTCTACTGAAGTACGCCGACAAGTTCCTGATACCAGATGATATAAATAGGTGCCCGGTATCTAAGCAGTAAGCACTGCATGTATCTACTTATTGTATTTATATTACATTTGTTATAAATTACGCATAATAAAATGTGAAATTAAAATTATCTATGCCAAGTATATTTCACCAGCCATTTAAACTCAAACTAGTACGCATCTTTCGGCGACAGGATTACTGGAATTACAGGATAAATGACAATTCAACACACCCTTAGTGATAAAAATGATGAAACAAAAATTAGGTTAGTTTTTTCTAAAAAAAAACCTTTTTCTCGAAAAAACTAACCTAATTTTTGTTTCATCATTTTTATCACTAAGGGTGTGTTGAATTGTCATTTATCCTGTAATTCCAGTAATCCTGTCGCCGAAAGATGCGTACTAGTTTGAGTTTAAATGGCTGGTGAAATATACTTGGCATAGATAATTTTAATTTCACATTTTATTATGTCTCTTTTATTGAGTTTATATAACTTTTTAACGGTGTGTTGAATTGTCATTGTGTTGAGTTTATCATGTAGCCATTTTTATCTTTTATATTTTTACCATCCTACTCATAAAAGATAATATAGAGGGATAAGAACAGGTTAGTAGAAAACGTCACACATTATCGTACTCCGTATACCGGCCGTAATGCCGCAGTATTAGTGGCTGACAGATTTTTAAACTGCCCGACCCACAGAATTAGGGACGTATTACTACGGTATTGACGGAGATCTTGAACTTCGTTAAGAATCCTTTTGATTTGGCAATTATCTATCGGTCCCGCAGTAAAAATGCAAAAAAGCAGTAATACTCATTGGCAGCACCATCACAGGAATATTTTAATTTGAAGAATCGATTTAAAATATTCCTCATATTCATAATCAAATTGGCCAAATTTCGAAGCAATTTAAAGCAGGCCGAGTCAATGACATCGCAAATGTCATCTCAAGAAACTTGAAGTTAGCAACTAAATGCGAAATGCATAAAAAGACCGTGTTTTTGAGGATTCGAACAAAGTGGTGCCAGTCTAAAAAAAATCTTGAATGAACATTATTATGAGTAAATATTTTAACCCGAGCAGTATACGGCCCTTCTTACCGTATAGCTAGCTATTTAGCGCTGCAGCGGCGTATTAGGGAGTTTTTACAAGTAAGACTGGAATTTTTTTCCTTTATTTTTTAAAAAACAAAGTGAGTGGATCCTTCTACATATTAAATTTTACCTACGGTTTCGGTGTGTGCCACCTCCAGCATTTAAGCATTGACCACTGAGCATTGATCAGATTGTCAACCCTCACGCGGACACACGCATTTTTCTGAAATTGGATTAAATTATACAAATTTTCAACAGTTCATATACGAAATAAATGTCAGTACTATCCAATTAGGATTACCCTGGGAGTTAGTTGACTCCATTACCCGAGGAGGAAAGTTCAATCCCCAGTCAAACCAATTATTTCTTATTTTTAATTGTCTACCAGCCGGCACAGGAGATGGCGCAACTAGGTCTAAAATTGAAAACAGATTTATTGTATCAGAGTGAAAACATAGGAAATAGGTAATATTAGATAATAATTTGTATTGATCGTTTATCCGTACCTTTAGGATGAGCTAATCACCAGCTAGATAACTAACAGTCACAGCCATGGCGTCATAGTGAACTGCTAGACCCTACACTTAGTCGTTGACATACGACTTCGTTTCTTTCACATCCATTCGCCTTCTAACACGACTCTCAAGTTAATTAACTGACGGCATTATTTATGCACGGACATTGTTTGCAACAAGCAAGCCTGTAGTCGCCGTAAAGGCTGTATTAGCCGGCGTGGTCTAGTGGTATACGCTTTTGACTACAGATCCGAAGGTCGCGGGTTCGAACCCGGCGTGCGCAAATAAATTTTATTTGATTAATTTGTGTTATTTCACAATTAATTAATTAAAAATAATATATAGTATATTTGCGGCACGTTCCAGAGTGGAAGATACTCTCAGTATCGCCCTGGTGTAAGACCACCATTCAGAATTGAAACGTTGCTTGAAATGGCTTTAGCCGTGTTTGGTGACCAGATCTGAATAGCCAGGTACTTCCCCACCTTCCTCTTCCCCATCTCCCTCCCCTCCCCAATACCCTCAGCCTCACAACATACCCCAATTGGGGATGCCATAGTCTCACTGGCTCCAGACGGGAGCAGTTGGGACTCTTGTGCGGTAATACTGTAAAAAAAAAAAAAAAAAAAATCTGTACCCAGTAGCGGCCAGGTGATCCCGAGCGCCAAACAATCTATAAAATTTCCGACATGGCTCATCACAATACGAAACTCAGTTCTGTTATAACATCTCACAAAGATCGACGTAACGTACCTACTAAGCGAGCGTAACTAGTTCGTTTTGGATTGCGATCCAGAATTTTAATACTTTGTATGCATATTCTGCCTATATTTTGCAAATATTATTATCATAGACGGCTTTCCAATTTTTATCACCACGTAAGAAGGGGCAGTTTGTTCAGTAGCACGTTAAACGGGACCGCGTTTGTATGATATTGTTATCGATTTTGTGTCTCCAATTTAAGATCTACTCTTTTTTCAACCAATGTTCTTCTTACAGCTTTCTTGGATGCAAGATACAGTTATTTGTCAGTATTCACTTGTTATCGAGCATTGTCTCGCAGTGATACTATGTCGGGGAGGAGTGTCCAGATCTGAGGGTTTTTAATTTTGAAGGGATAAAGGGAGTATTTTGGAAAAGGTAAGAAATCTAGAGGATTTTCAGCAATGCTATAATTATAAATTTTGCTCAGCGGCCATATTTCATCAAGAAGGTCATATAGGTTTTTGCTAAACTAAAGGAGCTGAGATTATAGCATCTTTATAAATAGTTACGTACCTAATATTAAATTTATTGCCAGACTTGATGTTGTAATCTGGTGAATACCCACATATTTAGAGCACTGGCTGCCACTGGCTGTACCCTGTATACATTGTAGCTCTGATCCTCGATGGACCAAGTCTTTTAGGTATATACTCGTAACTCTTTCGATTGTATCGCAGAGATTACAGCTTGATGTAGGACGGAGGCTGTTGGTTTTCTTCGATTAGTTAGAAACTTATCTTTCTTTGATGGAATATTCAAAGCATCTATCCCAATTTCATTTCCTTTACTGATGACTTTTTATATTAGATTATTAGGTATATGCCAATTGAATCATTTATAAATAAAAATCCTTTCACAAAATTACAACTTTTCACCATTATTTTAAAAACTTGAATACTAATTAGTGAATAATATGGTGTTTATTGCTCGATGACAGTTTCTTCCAACCAATCCATGCATTTTTATTCCCAAATGAATGGGAAAAATGCAAAGTATGATTTTATAAAAGATTTCAGAAAATAAATAATTGAGTGAGCGTATTGGCATCAAATCGGCCTAAACATTTACTGTACCTTTTCTTTCCGGTTTCTAAAATGTGCTACACCCAATTTATTATTCAAGCAAGTCTCTATTTGACAAGACTGATACCTTTGACTAGATGGCAAACTTGAACTAGACGGCTAACTTTGATAAGCTGGCGAACTTTAATTAGATGGCTAACTTTGACTAGATGGCTAACTTTTAGGAACTGGAGACTGGGGACTAGGCTGGCTCACAGGAACCATTTTAGCAACAGTGCGTAACAAAACTATAAAATATGTTCGCGCAGTATGCGAGTAGACTTGATGGATAGGAAGCCTCAGTATTAAATCCTGCAATTGTTCTACCTACCCAATGTACCCATCCTAAAATGTCACCATATGTCATGATATCAAAAACTACTTTTGAAACTCACTGTACGCTCAGTGTAAATCCAGAGAGAAAAGATTGATGTGTGATGTAAAGGAGATCGCGGACTATGGTTTTATTATTTACATACATCTTACTAGTGAAGCATCTTGAAGCTGACATTTTTTGTGGCCCAACTGCGACTCCCCTTTCTCTTGTATTCCAATCTGGGCTAATATTATTTTCCAGAAGCCCAGATTTAAAATATTCAGGGGTAAAATCCAACAAGCTTAGCGGATGTGTAGAAATGAATTGTTCCATATAATATAATAGCAGTTTTGGGACTGGTCCTTCGAGTGTATTGCAAAATGCTTATTCCAGCAGCACTTTCTAACACCAACTTACACAGTGGAGTCGCGGGTCGATTTTTGGACACGAGGTTATTGTAATTATTTTTAGGTTATTACGCTATCTTGCGCTTCCTCTCTTTTAGACAGTGTTTCATTGGAAATTAGATATCTGCATAGTGGAAACTGAAGTGTTTGTTTATGTGTGTAGAGGTAATAGTTTATTGCAAGCGTTAATCCTCTCAATGTGGTTTCCGGCTTTTGGTTTTGGCGTAGCCCTCTAATACCGGATACCAACAACTGTCGTCCCTATTCATATTTGTTAGTTTTGCGGATTTCAATTTACCCGTAATTGGGCGTGTTTTGGGCCTCCCCAGCACAAATATAAATAATTAAAATTAAGTTATCCATATAAAACAGCAAATTCTGAAATGGTTGTGGAGACAGTGGAGTCGCGGGTCGATTTTTGGACACGAGGTTATTGTAATTATTTTTAGGTTATTACGCTATCTTGCGCTTCCTCTCTTTTAGACAGTGTTTCATTGGAAATTAGATATCTGCATAGTGGAAACTGAAGTGTTTGTTTATGTGTGTAGAGGTAATAGTTTATGGCAAGCGTTAATCCTCTCAATGTGGTTTCCGGCTTTTGGTTTTGGCGTAGCCCTCTAATACCGGATACCAACAACTGTCGTCCCTATTCATATTTGTTAGTTTTGCGGATTTCAATTTACCCGTAATTGGGCGTGTTTTGGGCCTCCCCAGCACAAATATAAATAATTAAAATTAAGTTATCCATATAAAACAGCAAATTCTGAAATGGTTCCCAGAGACAACAATGTAATTATGACGTAGAAAACGCTACTGGTTGGTAAAACGTCTGTTACCTACGTAAGCTGACATGACGTCAACAACGTCGTGTCCACAAACATAAACTTACGAGTCGTTTTGGCGGCAAATCAAATATGGCACATATTCATAATAATGATACCACTTGAATGATTCGTAGAACGCCGTTTTTGTGAAAAATCACCTGAATGGCACTGTACAAATATATTTATTTATTTAATGCTCTATCTTATTACTAACTATTGATTAGACAAACTATTATAACAACCGATGATGAACAGATTGCATCCACCGGATTGTTGATCACTAAAATAAGACTGTATGTATAATAATCGTGATGCTGCGTTAAAATTTACAAATATTATTATTGAAGTGAAACTTCTTTACGCGCGTTATGCAATTTCAAGGACCGGAGTAAAACCAACTCATGACCGTCATGAAAAACCGTGATCATTTCGCTATAGGAGCCTAGCCATTATTATATACTTAGTTTAGGTCACTCTCCAAACTCAGCTTCGCGGTCTAGAGGCAGAGCGCCCGATTGTCGTCGTGAAGAACCGAGGTTCGATCCCCGCTTTAACTATTTTTTTTTCTATTGTGATTTTTTTAATAATACTTTTTTTTAAAGTGATAAAATGATCTCGTGCTGCGACTTTTCTTTTTGTGATTTTTTAATACGAGGAAAAGTGATAAAATTAATGCTCTCATGCTGCGACTTTTAGATATTTTGACTATATGATATTTTGGTCGAATACGTAATAACCGCGGTCTAGAGGCAGAGCGTTCGACACTCGTTATGCAGGATCCGGGTTCGAATCCAATATTTTTATAACTTTTAATTTTTTTATCAACGATTTGTAATAATGTAGTAAAAAATTACATAAATTTGTTAATTTACCTTTACTTTACTTTACGGTCCCATATGATATTTTGGTCGAAATATAGCTTACAAATCGAGCCGGTAGAGTCGCTCGGTATTTTGATTAATTATTTTTATTTATCAACGATTTGTAATAATGTACTAAAAAATTACATAAATTTGTTAATTTACATTTAATTTAATTTACGGTACCTATATGATATTTTGGTCGAAATATAGCGTACAAATCGAGCCGGTAGAGTCGCTCGGTATTTTGATTAATTATTTTTATTTTGAATCATTAAAATTACTAATCAAGGCCGATAACGCCGCGTCGCGCGAAATATCTCTCCTCGCGGTCTAGAGGCAGAGCGTTCGACACTGGTTATGCAGGACCCGGGTTCGAATCCCATATTTTTATAAATTTTAATTTTTTTTATCACATGCTAATTATAAATATGTCAATAGACAGAAAAAAAGAGAGAATGAAATGAAAAGAGAGAGAGAAGAATACTAAAAGTTTTACTTCCGTCGTGCGTAGGCTTGCCACACACTGTATTTTATTATGTATTTGTATATTATAAAGGCAGATAATATCCGGGACCATACTTACCTAGCAGATTACTTGATATTAACACTATTTATTGCTAAATCGGCGTAGAAACTGAATTCGTTAACATAAATACCTTGATTTAGGTGTAGGAACTATTAATTTTAGACGCTGGCAAGATTTTGTCAATCGCCACACTGGGACGCATGCGTATTCCAACGAACAACCAACCAGTGCAATTTAAAAGTTCTAGTAGGAACTTTAGGAGAATTAAAAAAATAATACAGAAAACACCCTATTGTTAGTATTTCTAGACATAATATGTAATTCTGCCCTCCGTATACGCCCTACAATGCGATGCGGTAATGGCTCTTTAGTTTTGCCGCCATTTATGGAGTGCACGGGCAGAGCGGGCGGGGAGGCCTTGCGACCGAGCAGAGGTTGGCTTACCCGACACAGGACGGGTCAGCGACGGAAGAAGGATTATTATTGGAGTTATAGGGAAATGGATGGGAATTGTTGAAATGCTGACGATCTCATGGATTTAATATGGTAGACACTGAACAAAAGGTGGAAAGGCTTCCACTTGTGAATGGCTGACAAACTCGATCGTATTCGACATATATCTAATGCCTAATCTGCTTTATCTCGTAGAAATCTTTGACATTGGCAACAAGCATTGCTGACTGATGTATAAAAAATCTTCATTTATTATCGCGGTAAATGATGTGACGAATGAGTCTTTTCAACAATGTGATAACTTACCGTGGTGATTGTTCGTCTTGAGGTAATGGTGCAAAAGGTGGTGGTAAAGTGCAATACCTACTCTTGATAGGTTGAGAATGATAAAACATGTAGGAAGATAATTGGTATAATTTGTAGTACAATCAGAAGTTATATCCTCGGAATAAAGACGATGAAACACAACAGCCGTGGTGTACTTTTTTATTAGCACACCCAATATCATGCTGTCTTATTCATACTATGTTTTCTTTTTCATACATATGGATATACTTTCCCTTAAATTTACTAACTGTTTTGCTTCGTCTTGCCAATTACTGACATTTTTAGAAGCGGGCGTTATTCCTACTAAGGATTTGTTTCTAAATGAAAGACCTAAGGCTGAAATGAGCAAGCGATGATAACACCTATGTTGAATCCTAATTAGCGGTGACAGAGATTTATTCTAATTACTGTGAATTTTTTAACTGTCAATGGATTAAACTCAAATGTAGTAAAGCTGTTTTTAACTCATTTATTTAAAAACTGTTTTTATTAAAGATTCTGGTAATTTAGTTAAGATTTTCGCTAAACTGAAACTAATGTAAAAAAATAAAATAATAATATTCAATATAAGTTTTCCATCGTTGGGAGCGGCTCAGCGCTTCGTGTGGACGTAACCTTAAAAAAATGGCACAATTATTTGTAGTTATTTAAAAATAAAATTTAATACCGCACAAGAGTCCAAACTGCTCCCAATCGTCTGGCGCCAGTGGGACTATGGCATCCCCAATTGTGGTATCTTGTGAGGCTGAAGGAAGTAGGGAGGGAAAGGAAATAGGGAAGATGAAAGGGGGGAAGTACCTAGCTATTCTTACATACTCACCAAAACATGGCCAAAGCCATTTTAAGCAACGTTTCAATTCTGAATGGTGGTCTTATACGAGGGCGATACTGAGAGTAACTTCTTTTTTTTTTTATAGTGAATACCTCACAAGAGTCCCAACTACTCCCGTCTGGAGCCAGTGAGACTATGGCATCCCCAATTGGGGGATGTTGTGAGGCTGAAGGTAAGTGGGGAAGGGAAAAAGGAAGGTGGGGAAGTACCTGGCTATTCAGATCTAGTCACTAAACACGGCTAAAGCCATTTGGAGCAACGTTTCAATTCTGAATGGTGGTCTTACACCAGGGCGATACTGTATCTTCCACTCTACACTTCTACCCTGTAATGTACCGCTAGTATAATATATTTTGTCAAATGAATAAATAGTGAAATACAAATTAATCAAATAAAATTTACTCGCACACGCCAGGAAATGAACCCGCGACCTGCAGCTTGTTATTAGACAGCCTTACCCCTCGACCACGGAGGCCTTTAAAATAACAAAATACTGTTCAAATTACAATACATAGTTTTTTTTTCCATTATTTCTGGCTTTCACCCTTCAAGGGTGTTCTTGGCCATCATTTAAAATTATTGATAAATGAAAGGTGAATTTAAATACTAATTTAATTTAAATAGGAAAATTTCAAAATTATATTGAAAATTGGAGTCCAGTTCAGACTTAGAAGAGATAAGATGTTGAATGGAGGGGAGGCAATTTTAGATAAGGCTTGATAGAAGACAATATATATATTTAATGTGACATAGTTTACCTAACTAAAATTAGAAATTATCGCTTGGAATATTTATTTTTCATCGTACTTCTTCCTGTCTCTTTTACATAATTAAATCAAATCCACCCCTCGATTGAGACTATTTATGTGGAATTTACAATAATTTATGTAGTCCTAATTTTATGAATCCACCGATTATATTAAAGATCAAAGACGGAAAAGCTTCCATTAATATTCCTCATTGCTTCATAAAACACGCGACAAAGAGTTTCTGCGATTTCTTCATAATGCGTGTGATTTTAAACGGCTTTTATAATATGATGCGCCTTGTACTAAACTGATTGTCTTATTAATGCAATGTCTTTTATCACGCCGCATAAGGTAGTGGTCAGCCTTCTTCAAATTTATGTTTTAAAAAAAAATTTAATCAATTATCAAAATCGTAATGAATATAAAAGAATAAAATAAAATACTTTTTTGTTTTAAAACCACGATATTTATTAATTTAAGAACCGACCGGTTTCGCTTTACTTAAGCATCATCAGGGTACAAATTAATACTAAACAAGAAGTACATAATGTGTGTATATATATAACAAAATATAGAGGGAGACAACATGATACAAATATAAGCAACATAAAGACGGTCATAAAATACATTAACATAAGTGCACAAGTAATGGAAAAACCGCTAGATAATTATGTAGACTAATGGGTTTTATCAATAAATCGGGAGAAACAAAGCATCAACTGGCATGGTGGTAAGGAGGTAAGGAGAACTGGGATTTTTTTATGGGTTTATTGGAAACAGACCTAATATTGGACTACTTGATATGTCTAATTGATTATTAAGTATCTGACTTTTGGTTTTTACAGCTTTTTTAATTTCTAGTGCCTCTAAGTTGTTTAGTCTGTTACCATGCCCGTTTTTATGTAAGATGTTAGCACCGGTGCTATGACAGAATGTATGATCTTTATCGATCAAATGATTTGCGAATTCGGAAAACCCGTTATTATTGAGGCAACGAAGATGCTCCTTTATCCTAATATTAACATTACGTGATGTCTTACCGATATAGAAAGCCGAACAATTATTGCAATTTAATTTATAAATCCCCGAATGACTTAATTTATCGTCCTTATCTTTAGAATTAATTAGAAATTTACCTATATTGTTATTAGTATAAAAGGCCGGTTTGACTTCAGAAGGAAGGTTTTTTACACTTAAGGTAGAAAAGTGATTAATAAATAAAATTCGCCGCCATTGATAATTAATATTATTATCATTGATTTGAGGACAAGGACTAGCAAAGAGGAAGCGATTAATGGCTATTTGTTTTAGCTTTTTATTTAAGATTAAATCTATAAAATTTGATTCATAGCCATTATTTACTGCTATGTTTTTAATTAGTTTTAGTTCACTATCAAAATTACTATCGGACATTGGAAACTTATAAACTCTTATAAACTCTTATAAACACTTATAAACTCTTTTTCATTAGTAGAAGAATTGAAAGATATGATTCTCCCTAGTAATTCTACACTAATTTCTTTTGACGTTGTAAATTTGTTCCCCAATGTTCCCATAGAAGAGAGTAAATGTTTAATTTCTGATTTATTAAATAGTTCCGATCTCTCTATAGATTTTATAAAAGATTTAACTTCCTTGTTTAATATATGCCTGAATCAAAATTATTTTCAATTTAATAATGTTATATATCAGCAACGTGACGGCCTAGCTATGGGGAGCCCTACCAGTCCTCTGATTGCTGATATATTCATGGATAACTTAGAAAATAAAATTTTATCTAGTACCTCACATCTTATTAAAAATGTCTTGTACTGGAAAAGATACGTTGATGATGTTTTGTGTATATGGACAGGGACTAAGCGTCAACTGGATTCCTTCCTCAAACTTATAAACTCTTTTCATAATAAGATTAAATTCACATTAGAAATAGGCATAAATTCAACCTTAAATTTTTTAGACCTTACCTTATCGATCGTTAATAACAGAATTAATTTTAACATTTTTCGTAAACCCTCCTATACTGACGTTGTCATACACAGCACCTCCAATCACCCTATTTCACATAAGCACTCCGCATTCCATTCAATGGTCCATCGTTTAGTCACAATTCCAATGTCCGATAGTAATTTTGATAGTGAACTAAAACTAATTAAAAACATAGCAGTAAATAATGGCTATGAATCAAATTTTATAGATTTAATCTTAAATAAAAAGCTAAAACAAATAGCCATTAATCGCTTCCTCTTTGCTAGTCCTTGTCCTCAAATCAATGATAATAATATTAATTATCAATGGCGGCGAATTTTATTTATTAATCACTTTTCTACCTTAAGTGTAAAAAACCTTCCTTCTGAAGTCAAACCGGCCTTTTATACTAATAACAATATAGGTAAATTTCTAATTAATTCTAAAGATAAGGACGATAAATTAAGTCATTCGGGGATTTATAAATTAAATTGCAATAATTGTTCGGCTTTCTATATCGGTAAGACATCACGTAATGTTAATATTAGGATAAAGGAGCATCTTCGTTGCCTCAATAATAACGGGTTTTCCGAATTCGCAAATCATTTGATCGATAAAGATCATACATTCTGTCATAGCACCGGTGCTAACATCTTACATAAAAACGGGCATGGTAACAGACTAAACAACTTAGAGGCACTAGAAATTAAAAAAGCTGTAAAAACCAAAAGTCAGATACTTAATAATCAATTAGACATATCAAGTAGTCCAATATTAGGTCTGTTTCCAATAAACCCATAAAAAAATCCCAGTTCTCCTTACCTCCTTACCACCATGCCAGTTGATGCTTTGTTTCTCCCGATTTATTGATAAAACCCATTAGTCTACATAATTATCTAGCGGTTTTTCCATTACTTGTGCACTTATGTTAATGTATTTTATGACCGTCTTTATGTTGCTTATATTTGTATCATGTTGTCTCCCTCTATATTTTGTTATATATATACACACATTATGTACTTCTTGTTTAGTATTAATTTGTACCCTGATGATGCTTAAGTAAAGCGAAACCGGTCGGTTCTTAAATTAATAAATATCGTGGTTTTAAAACAAAAAAGTATTTTATTTTATTAAATATGTCAAACCACAAAGTGATTGCTTTCTACAAGAATATAAAAGACTTGTTATGGTTATCTGTCATATCGCTCTGTGAATGCATTAAAAGAAATAAGGTATTAAGTTAAATTGTAATGACGAACCAACTCAAAAAGATACTCATTAAGTGTAAAAATTCAATAAATTGGCGTTGTTATACCAAACATTTTACTATCAACTCCAAGACGAGACCTTCTTGGGTGTGGAGGGACTTCTAAAGGAAGTCTTTTCTTTTACTGAAGACATTCTCCGTACAGCTAAGCTAGGGTAGGAATCTGGGGGTCAGCTGTCCAAGAGTGACGATGGGTCGAAGGTCAAAGGGTTTTCTTCAACCGGTCTCTCTCGATCAGGCCCGTCACGCAGTTCGTGGGGAAATGCATTTGCCCCCAAGACTTAGACAAACCTCTCCCCATGAACCAAGACATCCCTAATAATTCACCAGTTGGTTATACAATGAATAGTTCCAGTGGTAGCAGTACCCACACCCGCCTATATAAATAGACCTCTCTAAATGTTCAGCTCGCATTTGGCGTGTCTTAACGGATCTGCAGTGTGGACCGGAGTGCATGCAATGATGATCGTTCAGTATGAGAGCATTATCCAATAAAATACCAGCCTATAAAATACCAATAAGTACCAACTGTCGGTGCTCTAAATAGATGATCCTATCAAACGAATTACCCATTCAATTTAAGAGATCTAAAGGTAGTTGGTGGACGGTCCCTAGCTCTGGTCTCTGGAAGTTTGAAGTCGGTTGTAAGGATCCTTTTGTTAAATTTATTTGATTTCCAAAACAAATTGATTTTGTAGAGTAGATTTATATCTGATTTTTCTGTTTCAGATTTTCGTTTAGAAATCGCTAATATTGTCTTCAAGATTTAAATATTACAATTTGAGGTTTTACTCAATAAAGTTATTCCGAAAAATAAATATTCATTCTAGACTTGCAGAAAAGTCAACAGATGTCGCACATTAAAAATAAAAAAAATAAGATAGGTTTATCTAAAAAAGACGCTGTCTGGATTGCATTGCTTGGTGTAACTATAAGTGACCAGCTCAGGTACGGGGGCTCTATCGAAGCCAGAGTAAAGTTGGCCTCTCAGAAGCTGGGCGTACTGTACAGGGCCCGCAGATACTTTAATAGTACACAACTGCTCACCCTGTACAAATCGCAAGTGCGCCCTACTGTCGAATTTGGCAGCCATCTCTGGTCTGGAGCCCCAAAATACCTGAAAAAAACCCTTGACTCTGTGCAGAAACGGGCGGTCCGTTTGATAGATTCCCCAATCTTAACAAACGGACTGCAATCTTTAGAGCACAGGCGTCAGGTAGGTATGCTGTCCTTGTTCTATCGGTATTACAATGGAAGATGCTCTGAGGAACTAGCGTCATTGATCCCTTCGGCACCGGTGCGTAGTCGGGATACACGCCAAATGCGCGCCCAACATTTGTACACAGTTGACACTTGTCACATGAGAACGGGTCGCTTCTACGATTCGTTCTTAAGTTCAACAGCTCGGCTGTGGAACGAACTGCCGGCCTCTGTGTTTCCTCCCTCCTACAACATGGGACTCTTCAAGACCCATGTTCACTCCTTCCTCTCCACAAAAAGACCCTCCACACAGCATCCCCAAAGATGACATAGGCCCTGAGGGAAATTATTTTCTTCAGGGCCTCCTGTGTGCAGTAAATATAAAAAAAATAAAAAAATTTAGTTCGGGTTGAATCTTGCGATCATACATAAAGATAGGTCCCAATAAAAATGTGCGGTGAAAAAATGAAGACAATGTTAGTAGTTCTTATTCGAAGTATGATACAGTTAAAAGTGACCGAGGGGAATAGGGTCCCTATAGCTCAGTTGGTAGAGCACTGTCCCGGAAAGACAAGGGTCCTGGGTTCGAGTCCTAGATGTGACCGTTTCCTTTTCTGATTTTTCTGTTTCAGATTTTCGTTTAGAAACCACTAATATTGTCTTCAATATTTAGATTTATATCAGTTTGTAGGTTAAAATATAAATCGAATGATAGCGCTTGTATAATTGTTACTTTATATTTGAAAATTTGTGTATAAAAGTTTAGATAAACTAGCAAAGGTAAGATGATGTTAACTTTCGGGTGTGTAAATAAAGAAAGTCACAATCTTAGCAATGAGTTCATAACAATACAATTAGTTTCAGACATGATTCGACATTTTCTTTTTAAGCAAACACAACAGATACAAAGACAATTTTAGGACAAAGATAATCTTAAGGAAAAATGACACACAAGGGTCTAAAGACGGAAACTCAGCAAAAATGAATTTAAATATAAAATGATAAACAACACGACACGATACTCAACAGTTGTAAGTTGTACACCTTAGCAGTTTAGGTCGGTACATAGGCATCGCCAAGGTAGTTCTTTTTAAAATTCACGTACTTAACTCCTTAGATTGTACATTCTGTAGTCTAGGAGTGGGAACTTTAGATCACATATTTTTTAGTTATTCCTCTCCAAAAAGTATCCTCTTTTCTATCAAGCATTATCTAAAACTGCCTCCCCCCATTCAACTTGTCATCTCTTCTATGTCTGAATTCGACTCCAATATTCCATATGATATTGAATTTTGCCAATAAAATAAAATAAATATAAGTTCACCTCAACTCGCTCCATAATTTGAAATGCTAGCCTAAATAACACCCTTGAAGGGTGAAAGCCAGATACTTTAAAAAAAAAACTGGCACTCAAACTACAAATCTGTTGTTTTTATAATTATTATTCGTGTGTGGGGCCCCGGCCAAGAACTGATTTTTATATTATTTTTTTTTAAATATTTACTACACACAGAAGGCCCCGATAGGTATTTAGTTAAGGCATGATTAGTACAAATTGAGGACACAGAACTCGGAAATATATTCACACTTTTTTGTAAATGGAAAATGTTGGTTGTGCAATGAGAGAGGACTTAGCTAGCAGTGAGCTAGCTTACTAGCTGCGACTCGGTTACAGGTCGGTTAAGCTAATATGTTTTAAACAATAATAAATTATTTTCGTTTAAGAAAACACTAAAGAATTTTCGTCTAAATTTTGTTAGGGCACTGGTTTTACCGAAAAATAAAAACCAAAAGCATTTATTGATCTGCGCTTCGACCTACAAAAAATTTCGTCTGTCTTTCGCTTTTTTCGTGTCTTTATATTTGTTATAATTCATTTTCCACTCCCTTCACCTACACAGAATGCCTACCTTCATTAGGAATACCGTAGAAAAATTTTCACTGCTGCACTTTCTCCATGTGTTCATGAATCTAATATTTCGTATTCCACTAACTTCATTCACTGCACCTACCCCACCCCAAGAGGATAACATGGAAACATTTGGAAACCGTTTCTTTGTGAGAGTTGTAAATAATTTTCTACTGCCTTCGTTCTCGACACTTACATCAGGGCCTTCCAGTTCTTCATTCAGGCTGTGGGCTTACAGTAAAATAAAAATTTGAAAAGAAAAGAATAATTTATTATTAGAATTTCAATATTACACCCCAATCCACGAATTGTAACCCAAATCATTTAATTACTTTTTTTTGTTGTTTGTTTTTGGGGTGTTATGCCGTGTTGCGCTAACTCCTTCTTTAGCCGACGTTTCGGACAGCGTTGCAGTGTCCATCATCAGGGCATGGGGGGCAGGGATGGGCAGGGATGTGTGACACATCTTCGGATCTACCGGATCTGCCCTGATGATGGACACTGCAACGCTGTCCGAAACGTCGGCTAAAGAAAGAGTTAGCGCAACACGGCATAACACCCCAAAAACAAACAACAAAAATGATTTTGGCCGTGAGAATCTAAAAACTTACCATTTAATTACTGTTTATAACTTCAGCAGTTGGTCTGAAATGAAGTACTCGTATAATAAATATCCTATCGTTTACCACTGCTGCTTGCAACTAGGTACTTACCACAGCATAAGTAGGTACAAACAACAAGGAAATAGCAGAATAGATTTTTCCAGAAGTCGCTGAGGCTTCTGGCCTGCCTACTGCCCACTGTCCACTGCCCATATCCAAACGGGAGCCCGTCAACTTTCAATCCGCGTACGTCTTGCGCATATACGTGCCAAATGACCGTGGGAACACAGCGCCGCGCGGAAGATAATATACCGATTAGAGACGGATCGACGGGTATCCCAGTCAGCAGCCGGGAAGCGATACATCGATTAGCCCCGAGAGGACTAGTCCTAATTGACCGCCGTCAGAGGCCTGAGCACTGATCGGCCGGTGTGCCACGGCGAACTTCACAGGATATTCTATTCAGTATTGAGTATTGAGGACTGGGTGGGTGACTTCGACTGCCGGGGTGGACCGAGCCAATAAACATGCTAATGTTCATTAGTGGACTGCGGAGATGTTGTAGTTGCAAAGGAGAACGTGGACGATTGCTTTTAAATTTTATGTTTCGTCGTGGAAATAAAGAATTTTTATAGATGTTTGTTTTATTGATGACACAAATTAATAATAACTGGTAGTTCTGTGAACAGCAGACATTGCAAACAAAAAAAGTATTGTATACTATTACCAGGATATGTGCTTATATATTTTTTATAAAAATAGTAGGAATATAATCTAATGTAAGTAATTATTTTTGTATACAGAACAGATACTTATATGAAGAGAAAATAATTTTTTGATCGTGCCTATCGGCTACTGTAAACCTTAATCGGAACTGGAACGTAACAAACAAATTTACAGAAAGACTAAATGCTTAACAATCTAGTAACACGACTTTTGTACAACTGTCGTGGTATAGAGGGTAGCTCCTTGGTCGCGGGCGTGAAACCCAGCGATATAACTCGTACCTACAACATTTACTTGCCTTTCAAACCTATTCCCGCAGTGCACGGTTCAAGATTTTTCCAGAAACACCCTGGTAAGATACCACCATTAACATGTAAATCGTTACGATGCTTAGGTTTTAGGTCTGGTTAGATGTGTATATATCCTCTCCCCTTTTTGCTCTCCTTTACCTTCAATTCCTTCGATATCCGCATAATTTCCGAAATTGGGATACAATAGTTTGAATTACTCCTGGTAAGGAGAACTCTTGAGTTGAATCACAAAAGAACATAAAAATTAACCTGATATTAATTGGATTGTTTTGAACCGAATCACATAAAATCAAAATCGTTCTCTCTCGACTCGTTCAGTAGCCAAATGAAATATATCAATGTTTTTCAAGATACTTATAGCTAGAGACACATATTCATAGCTTCAATTTTTAAGAGATGTAGCATTAATTATTGAAAAAATAGCTTTAATTTTGCGTTTTCATAACGTTTATAGCTAAATAGGATAACGTCAAAGAATAGGATTAAATTAGCAAAATCTCTTGAAACCTGTTAATTGTATTATTGATTGAAACTAAACAAGGCACATGTTTCTACAGTAGAGTGTGTCATGTTCGTTCTACGATCTGTGAATAAAAGATTATAGCTACTAAAAAAACTTTTTTATTACCGCTTAAAACACCATTTATCGCTTTAATTCGGGAAAATATCGTTAATTCTATGAATGGGTGTCTCTAGTTATAGCTTTCTCATTATCATCAACACCACAGAATAAAGAATAACACAAGAATTGCCTTGAGCGCGTGTTTCGTGATCCAAATATTTGCCCGATTCGCCTTTATATTTCCATACAAAACTGTGTTTTCCAAATTCAAATATGATGGAGATCTACGATCAGGGCCGATCATGTGCAGATGCAATTGGAGCAGTCCACTCCGGGCACCGACTTACCAAGGAATCAAGAAGCCAAGGAGCCAAGGCGCTGATAATACCCTAACACCTATACAGCGCCTTTTAGGGTTTAACTGGTGCCAGGCGCCGTTTGGTCCTGGGTTGGACCTGTCTACGATATCAGGCGAGTGGCTAAATAAAAAAATTGTTTCCATTCAAATTTGTATGGAAGGCAATTCCAATGATATAATATTTATTGTATACCCTTCGACTAAAGCGGTTAAATAACAAAAAACACTTCAGAATATTTTTTACGTTTTCAAGCCTTATGCACCGAAAGGTTTCGTATATATTTCATATATATGCATGCATATATATGTTTATTTATGAATGTATGTATATACATGGGTGAATGTATATATATGTACATATAAATTTTAAAAATCCCTATCTTTAACTAACAATGTACAATAACCATTAAAATATTTTAAAAACCCAACTTACATTTATATAAGAAAATTAAACCAATACACATAAATACATGTACCATTTAATCATAACCACGTAAACACCTCAGCACAGGTTCTCTCAGTGAGGTGTTCACTAAACATATAACATTACCCACCACAGTGTCACCTACTCAAACCTACCTCACACCCAGCATAAAACAAACACCATATTAACAACAGTTCTGTTTTATATACAAACGTAAATAATTTGGTAGACACTGTAATGTATGTATAGAAATAATAAATAAAAAATTGCATATTTAAAAAATTCATAAAAAGTCGTCGCTTTTTGATTAACTAATCCAATGGTTTTTTGGTAAAACTGTATAATTACTCATTTGCCTGCAACCTCCATACTATATGAATACATTTAGATTTTTGTAAAAACTTCCCGTTGATGCCCCATCTTCCTCTCATTACTTCTCCAGCCTTGCAGCCTCTCCGAGTGCAGAATCTCGTTTGCTCAGGAATTTCTATGGCACTCTTCTGTTAGACATCTCTAAATTAATTACCGTTTGTAGTTAGGCTGGAGTCGGTTTAAGCAATGACGTTTAGATGGATAACTTATCGCTAACTTTTATAGTGGCTTATGGACGTTCGCTAATTAACCGACGCATATTATAACGAGTATAACCCATGATATATTGGATAGTATTGGATATATAGTTACTCCAAGCCACAAGTTACAAATAGATTTTGTAAAAATAATCCAAACAAAAAAATTGAATCTTCACTCAGTAAACAGAGGGAAACAAACTTCCGAGTAATCTTCGTTTAAAGCGAAGCTTAATGCCAAATCACTATTTTGATTAATCTTTATAACGAATTGGTGTACATTATGAATACCAAAAAATATGCTTTAGATAAATTAAAAGTTTTCCTATCGCTTCACTTGAGAAGAATACAAATAAAAAAATAAATTACTCAGTAAAAAATATAAATGCAAACTACTAAAAAAAATATTTTTCAATAGGATTGTATGAACGAGTAGAGGAAACAACTTAAAAAAAATACAGCATTACAGCTAAGATTATCTGTGACAGTTTCACTTGATTAACATTTTGCTTTCTTTTAAAATTATTTACAAAATAAATAAAAAAAACGGTTTTTTTAATGAAATCGAACGTTTCTTGACTCCGTTTGTGAAGCGATTTTAATGCCTATTACCTACGATATAAGGTATGCCAAGAATATATAAATTTTTGGCTTGTTGCTTCCTCTTAAGGGTATTTTTGTAATTGACGTTTGCTTAGATTCAATAACTGTAGGCGGCACTTAGGTAAATATGCATACAACTGCTTTTTATACATTCCTGTTATTATGTTGTTTAAATAGAGTACCTATATACCCAAGCATAATATCACATGAGTATTTTATTATAACTGTTATTTATACCTACACAAAGAACAAGAATAACTCATTAATATTAATCAATTAACCTTGACATTAATGACGGGTTCTACCACTACCACGGAATTTAAACAAATCATCAAAAAAGTTCATTTTCAAGTTTTGTAAAAGTTCTATTCAAATTCCGTTATTATTTTGGTTTTATAAAACAACCTTATAACATAATAACAGAACTTGAAAAGAACCTTCACAGAACTTGAAAATTATCTTTGAAATTTGATGAACAGTTCTAATTCTGTGAAACAACCCATTCTTATTGTCGAAATAATAAAAATAAAATATTAAAAAAATTTAAGTACCATATAATTTTTACATGTTAATAATTTATAATTTGTAAGATTTAACTATAAAAATTAAATATATAGTGAGTCCTCCCTTATTAGGAGATGTAAGACAAACTAGGTTTTGGGTAGATGCTTTTCAGCGACATCAATTTAGAGTTCAACTTTGGTAAGTATAGTAATTTCAGTAAATTCTACTTGTGAATGAGGAATACTTGGAGCAGGTGGATGAGATTGTGTATTTAGGAAGTATGTTTACGAGAGATGGGAAGGCTGACAGAGATATTGAAAGAAGGGTAAATGCAGGTAACTCCATTAATGGAGGACTGAACGCAGTTGGCGCTAACTAAAAATTGTCCAAGTAAGCTAAGTTAGTAGTCCACAATGCAGTGTTAGTACCTACATTGATGTATGGAAGTGAGGCATGGAACTGGCAGAGAAAGGATAAAAGTAGACTGAATGCTGTAGAAATGAGATCCCTGAGGCAAATGTGTGGTAAAACCATGTATAAACGTGTGAGAAATGTAGAGATCTGCAAAAAGTGCAAGGCTGATGTAAGCGTAGAGTAAGATTAAGAAAGGGACGCTAAGATGGTTTGGGCATGTAGAGCGAATGAGCAAAGAAATGAGTGTAAGGAGAATATATGACGCAAATGCAAATGGTAGCAGAAGTCGGGGACGCCCGAGGAAAACATGGCATGACCAAGTGAATCAGGTGCTTGTCAGAATAGTAGAAGGGTATGCATGAGACGATGTATAAATGTGTGTGCCAAGACCGAGTTGTTTGGCGGTCCATCATCTCTGCCTACCCCTGTCGAAAACAGCGTGATGGTAAGTCAGTTCAACGGCGATGTTTTAAAAAATACTATAATCGGTTATTTTTATGATAATTTAATTTAAGTCAAAACATGCTACGCGTAATGCAGTTTTTAATTGATTTAATATATTTTATTCTACGAGTAGGTGGGAGTTTTTACTAAAACTTATACTAAAATTTAGTGTTATATTTCCAAAGGTAGTATTACAATAATTGATTTAGCTTGTCTATTTGCTATGTTCTAGTTTCATGATTATGTGAGGTGTTTTTTGAATTCTTGGAACATCGAACTGTTTAAATATTTCTGCTGTTGGGGACTTTTGAACTTTTGTACTGTTGAGGACATTTAAATGTATCTGCTGTTGGAAACTTTTAAAAATATCTGCTGTTGGGGACCTTTGAATATTTTTACTGTTAAAATGGTATTTTTGATGAATTTCTTAGTTATATATTTAGTCGTTTTATGTGCACGGAGAAAAACGAGTAATTCTAATTTATTAATAATATCTGTAATTTATTGGTTATTCCAATAATTAAAATTAACTTTTTAAAAATCCGAATATAATTGGATGTAATCGTGCATTTTCCTTGATAATATATCATGTTCCAATTTTCATGAACACGTGTTCCGACATCATGTAATATATTCGTAATTTATTAGGAAACCTCTTAATTCGTCCTTAAGACCTGCAATTACAATCTCTTCAAATTATTGTTAATGCAATAAATATGCAATACTCATTCTCAGTGTGATTTTATGATGCTCAGCCTAATTTTACTAGTCCAAATTCTAAATGAGAGTGGCGTTGTTCAGTGTTTCGCATCAACTTCCATTCACCCCGTTTATCTCAGGCGGGTCTCGTGAATCAGATGATATCGGCCGTAGCAGAAGCAGTCGTCGGCAGATCAAGAACGGGAGTTGAATAGCAAGTCGGAAATAGTATCTACCTACTGCCTGCTGCCAACAGCCAACAACCTACCCACGGCTACAGCGTACCGTTCTATCCCGTGATTTATAATTTATATAAATTGCAGGCGGATCTTTAGAACTTGCCGATTTTCACAGTGGCGGCAGATTTGTGTGGCCGATGCGCGCATGTACGCTTGCACATTCAACATGCAGATATCAATCTGTCAATTAATTTGAAATAAGTTTTAGCAATTTACCATAGCAAACCTTATTTAGAATGTACTAGCGCAGAGCCGTGGAATAGAACGCTCTGCATTTTGGACAGATTGACAGAAAATCATAGCTAAAATAATTTTCTACTTTATAAAAATTAATCTTTCTTTGTTTGTTCTCTATATACTCAAACACAACTGGACCGATTTCGCTGATAAATTCAAAGTTTTTTCTTATTAGAGTCAGGAGTGCTTAGATAGTGGGTTAAATGGTATACGTGGTTTGAATGGACGCCCGAAAAAGACTTAACGTATTATCTATGCAATGGAACGAGATACGGAGTAGAATAAAACAATGTTGAATACAGTAGTGAATGGTGAAACTCGTTGACACCCGGGGAAGACATGGCACGATCAAGTGAATTAAAAACTGAAAAGTAAACTTTAAACTGTTAAAAAACTCTTCCTTTGTAGAGCCTTTACGGAACCAAATTGAAATGGAAAGGAGAGATGCGGCTCTCTTCCCTTGCGGGGCCTTCAGGGAACCAAGGGAGACCTGGGAAGACACATTGTGGAACCAGAAGACATGACCACATATTCAATGACAACCCTGGTGAACTTTATTAAAGGGACTGGGTTGTTGTTAAAGGAATGACGTAAAGTGGGAGATAACACAATGGGCCTATGGTCTTAGGTTCACGGGAACTACGTGTAAACCATCTCTTTAAAAAATCATCTTATAAAAAATAAAGGTTGGTGTTGGTAACAATGGGCCTATGGCCTAAGTGCTCACGGGAACTATATATAAACCGTCTTCGCTCTATAAAAAACTTTAAGAATAGACTCAGTTGTCAGGTATACTAGAATTCACAATCTCAAAACTTGACTACATACCATTCATAACCACGTCAGCTAATAATATATAAATTTGAACAAGATGCAAAATGCAACGATAGACACTACTGACATGTTGATCTTTCCACTAGCGCCATTGGTTCACTCTCCGTTTATTACACAGATACGACTTTATCTTAAAATTCCATTAGTATCAGCAACACGTGCCAGAGGCCAGGATATGATTAACGAAAGATACGAGCTTACAGAATCAATATAGTATAGGTAGATCTCATATCTACCAAGACTACTGGCAGTAGATTACTTCTTCGGGACATCAAAAGGTCCGCCTGACGCGATAAATCAACTACACTTGGCGACACGCACTTTCATACATGTAATTATTTCACTTTTGATTAATTGCTTTCTGATTTCCACAGTTAATTGAATTGAATAGAATACGTGAAAGGTGGAATTGTGATTAAGGTGCATGCGTTTTCAATTTCAAAGTTTGTTAATTTATTATATAGTTTAAAATTGTTAGGTTTTATTTATGAAACACTGGGAGAAATGAAAAGATTTTTAATTTTCCTTAAAAAAATTGTGATCCCAAAATTAAAGTGTGGCAATTTCAGCAAAGCTTGGTCCTTCAAGTTATTCAAAATAGGTAACATTTTAAAGTAGGTGTGTGTACCGCCGTCCATTAACCATTAATTGAAACCATTTATTGGATAACCAACACCGCTATAAGTCACACCAAGTGGTTCGCTAGGTTTGGTGTCTTGGTGGCGGATGCGTTTGCCCAACTACTGCGTGGTGGGTCGGATCGAGAGAGACTGGTTGAGAGAGACCCTTCGTCCTCTCCAGCCGGACTCTCTCTCGACTCATCGCCTTGCAACGCAGTGAGAGGGATGGATTCATTTGTCCGTCACTGTTGGACACATTGACCCGCTAGATTCCTGCACACCCCCAATACCCTTTTCCTTCCCAAAACTTTATCTCCTACCGTTCCCTAAAAACACCATCCACACAGCATTCCCAAAAGATGACATAGGCCTTGAGGGATTTTTTCCTTATTTTTTTTCCCTGTGTGGAACTAATGTAAAAAAATCAATCTAATAATATAATAACTTTCTCTAATAATAAAATTATTGTCTTTAAGATATTTGTGATTAAATTGTGATAAAGTACATAAAATATACAGAAAAAAAATTACACGAAAAATTCGACATGGTCGCTGTTTTCTTATACAAAACTCAACCGAAATTGTCGAACAGATACTCGCAAAACTGTAGCATCATAAATACTTTTTTGTTAGAAAATCGAAGATATTGTTATGGACGAAGTCGATTCTTGCAGTTGATGTTCCTTTAAGTTGTAAAAAGGGTATTCTGTAAAAATAAAATGGCCCAAATGACTTTAACAAATAATGAACACAGGTTACAATAAAGCTCACCGCGACCCTTTTACCAAATTCCGTTTCATCAAAGCTTCATTTGAAGATGGAACAGGGCAATAACGAAGAAAGAAGCCTCGTTTCCCTGGAATTCCAATAAATTATAGTCGTACGAAGTTTTAGTATCGTTATTGTGGAATTTCCCTGAAAATGACTCCAACCAAAATACTTCCCAAGGAACTCAAATAAAGCAACATCTAAAGAGGGTTGGTTTTTCCGCTGTAGTTCTTTATTCTGGAAGATCTGTTTCTTAAGATGATTATTTTACTGTACACCGTGTTGTCTTTGGAGGGTATAATTATTATTGATAATCTTTTAAAACAATTCTAATACAGACTCTAAACAAAACAATTCTGATTACCAATAAAAAAAATTGGCCATTGTAATTGTAGTCTTACTTTTGCGAATTTACTGATTCGGAAAACAAAATTGTCCATCCCTTTCAAATCTAAAACAGAACAGCTGACCGAGTACGAACCAGTAACTATTATAAAGGTATGTTCATACTAACAATTTGTAAACCACACAAAATATGAAATTCATCATAATCCTTTTCAAGTGGGCGCTTTTGATAAAAAAATGTTTTAATGAATAATCACCCACCAAAGTTTTTGGTATTTTTTTTACATTAGTAGTAACGAACCGCTTGGAGTGGCCTCTGGCAGAGGTGTTGGTTATCCAATGAATGGTTACATTTGTGCGGCGGTATTCCCATCATGAATGTTGGCATCGCGTTTGGGTCCCACCAGGCATCGTATTTTTAATTTCTTGGCTGGCTAATAATAATAATAATAATAACATGGAATTTATATAGCGCAGCTTAGTGTCATTTCACTTCAAGTGCGCTTAACTACTCGTATAACAAATTTTAAAAAAAATGGTAATTCAGTATTAATGGTTCTTAAAATTATTCCTACAGTGTGCCTTACCCAATACAGATCTAATATTATAACACTAAATACACTGTTTATACAAAGTGATGACAAATTTAGAATAACAATAACAGCAGGACAGGACAAAACACGAATATTAAAACTAAAACATAAAACAGGAGGCAGTTTGTGCTCAGAAATGAGAATTTTCTGAGCAGACACTTTAAAAAGGTACAATAAGGAGACAACGGAAACCAAACAATTACCGGAAGTTTTAGAAAATAGCTTATTATAAAATATTGAAAAGAAGTTAAAATTTATAAATGGTAAGATTTTTTAAATAATTTTGTTTTTAAAGCTCGTTTAAATTCAGCCAAATTCTGGAGATTAGTAAGAGCTGAGGGAAGTCTATTCCAGATGAGCGGGCCTGTTACACTAAAAGAACGATCATAGTAAACAGCTCGATTTGACCTAGAAAGTTCGATTAAACGATTACTAACATCTAGATCTGCTGACCTTAGAGTAAGCTGTCTATTGCTTAAGTTTTGTCGGATACATAGTTCCGATATATATGCTGGCGCCATTCCTTGCAATGCTTTGAAGGTCATTAAGCAGATCTTAAACTCTATTCTTTCAGGGCATCGAAGCCAGTGAAGGCGATCCCTTAGAAGTGGGGTTATACGGCAATACTTAGATTCACCAAAAATCATTCTTGCCGTAGCATTAAAAACTGACTGGATTCTATTGATTTGTTTCTGAGGTAGGCCGGCATATGCACTATTGCAATAGTCCATACGTGAGAAGACGAACGAATTTATCAGTGACATTGCTCCATCAGAGGGAAGGCATCTCCTGATTGATTTAATCTGCCTTAAATGGAAAAAAACAGAACTCACAGCTTTTGAAATTTGCGATTCAAGAGAAAGAATATTGTCCATAGTGAAACCTAGAAATTTTATTTCTGCAGAAGGGATTATATCCGTATCCTGAATACGGATTGGACTGAAGTCAAGGAGAGCTTGCCTTCCAGGGGAAGCTATCCACATAAATTCTGTCTTTGGGGGATTTAGTTTAAGTTTATTGACAGACATCCAACTTGAGATTGTGTTAATGAGGCTAACCACCTCGTTTTTAAGGACGTCTTTTTCGTCCGGAGAACAAAACTTGAAAATCAAACGATCATCTGCGTAGCCTTGTGCTTCAAAGCCAGCTGAGTGAATTAGTCGTTCAAGACGATTCGTATAGAGAATGAAGAGAATGGGGCCTAGGACAGAACCCTGGGGAACTCCAAATTCTATGGGAGTTTCAGGTGATGTACATTTATTGAAAGTTACTGAGGCTACTCGTCCAGACAGGTACGATGTCATCGATGTATGCACTGTGCAGGAGACCACTCCTACAAGGACTGTGAAAATAAGGAAACTTCTCCAAAATGTAAAAATTGTGCCACAACAAATGAAAGATTCAATCTAAAAATACCAACAAATCACCTAGCAAATAATAAAGCTTGCCCATATTATCAAAGAATGCTTAAAATAGCTTTGGAAAAAATAGAATTCTGACTATATCATAAAACTAATTTACTAGTTAGATTGTATTATAAAAACTATAATATACCTTCAGTACTTTATATAAAATTCTGTATATTAATTCCCAATAATTTACATATCAATTTATTTCCATTTACGAAAAACTCTCATTGTATACTACAAATTATAATGTCGTTTAAATTCTTCAAAACTTTAAATGTGTTTAAAGAAAACATTTCACAACCGTTTAAAAACTATATACAATACGATTACCAATATCATAATATTTTTAAAATATATTCCTTCGCTTCACTGAACAAAAATGCATCAAACGCTTATATATTATTTAATCCTTTTGCTAAAACTAGAAATGGATGACTACATTATTCAACATCTGGAAAAAAAATTTTACGTAAAAAATGTAATTTGTGACAACTCTAATGACTGTAACACAATACTTCAAACGACTCCAGATTCATTTACCGTAATGCATCTAAACATACGATCTATAAAGAAAAATTTTGATCATTTTCTAGTAAACCTAAATTTATTAAACAAATATCCTGACATAATCATACTGACTGAAGCACATTTAAACACCAACTCAATCATCCCAACTATCCCCAATTATAACTACTTTCAGAGCTCACATTATATTAACAAAAATAGTGGTATTGTTATATACACGAAGACGATATTTAAAGACGTACTCTTTACTGAAACGAATATGACTAATGCAAACTGTATTATTATAAGACTGAGCATTAATAATAAACTACCTATACAAATAATATCAATATACAGGACACACTCTGCTGTTATATCCACTTTTATTGGAGAATTGAATAATATTATTTTAAATAATAAATGTACAAATAATTTTCTAATTGGCGATATTAATATTAACATTGCTGAAAATAATCACACTATTGAAAAGGACAATTATATTAACATGATGACCGCTTTAAATTTTAAACCCTGTATTAATAAATATACTAGAGAATTTAATAATCAAATACCATCATGTATTGATCACATATGGTGTAATTCCAACTACATTGATAATCTTCAAACAATAATATGGAGAAACAACATAACAGACCATCATACATGTATTCTTAACCTTAACATAGAAAAACAAAACATTAATAATAGTAATAAATCTAACATGCCTAAAATATCGATAAACCAACAAATACTTCATGAAAAACTGTCTCACGAAACATGGGAATCTATACTCTGCACAGAAAATGTAAATAATAGTGCTTTAAAATTTCATGACACCTTACAAAAGCATATAAAAGATTCAAGCTGTGAAATACACAAAAAAATATATAAAAAAAAATTCAAAAAAATTAAACCATGGATTACCCATGGTCTAGTGGTTTCCATTAGAGAAAAAGAAAAATTATTTAAACTTACAAAAAAATTCCCACTAAATAATTCGATTATTTTACACTTTAAAAAATACAGAAATAAACTAACGGCACTAATTAAAATGACCAAAGAAGAATTCTACAAACAAAAGATGTTAAATTCAGGTAACAGTGGTAAAAAAATTTGGAAAACAATAAATGAAATAATTGATAAAAAAAGAAAGACAAGTGACATTTTAAAGCTGCACATTAACAATAATATGATGCAAGTTTCTGATAACCCAAAACTATGTGCGAATGCTTTCAATAATTTTTTTTCAAATGTCGGAAAAAATCTCGCAAACGAAATAACTAACAACATAGATAATCCCACCACATCAGGAATTCCAGTAGCTTCATTAAATAAAACGGTAAAAACATTCGAAACGATAACCGAACAAGAAACTGTTGTTATAATACAAAACCTAAAAACTGAGTCCGCACCAGGTTTTGATGGGATAACCGTTGAAATTCTGAAAAAAAATCTTAACTTTTTCAAAAAACCTATTACACATATCATAAATAATAGTCTTAAAAAAGGAATCTTTCCATCTATTTACAAAAAAACTATTATTTCACCGATTTTTAAATCAGGTGATACTAAAGAAATTAATAACTACCGACCTATATCAGTATTATCAAATATCTCAAAAATTTTTGAAAAGGTAGCAAAAAAGCAACTGCTAAAATTTATTGAAACTAATAATATATTGAGTGACCAACAATTTGGATTTCGAGAAAAAATAAGCACACAGGACGCAATCATAGATTTAACAACAAAAATACATCAAGCACTAGACAAAGGCAAAAAATCTCTTGCAATATTCATAGACCTAAAGAAAGCCTTCGACAGCATAAGTCACAAAAAATTACTCTACAAGCTTAACAAAATAGGAATTATAGATAATGCCAAAATGTGGATAGAAAGTTTCCTGAACTCTAGAAGTCAATATGTAAAAATAAATAACACTCTCAGTGAACCGAACACAAGTGACTTTGGAATACCACAAGGCACCATATTGGGCCCTCTTCTATTCATATTATATGTTAATAATATCTTTAAATTACCATTAACAGGAAAACTCATTTCATATGCAGATGATACTGCAATTATATTTCAAGCGAATTCATTGAATGAACTTGAAATAATTGCTAACAATGATATCAATACGTTAAAAGAATGGTTTGATAAAAACTTATTAACATTAAATATTGAAAAAACATATTATATGATTTTTAGTATAAACAAAATAAACCCTTTTATTACATTAAATATTAAAATACATTCAAAAAAATGCATATCAAAAAAATCTACTTGCCAAAATAATGACTGTTTATCCATAGGAAATAAAAATGAAATTAAATATTTAGGTGTAATAATAGATAGTCAACTTAAGTGGAAAACTCACATAAACAATATCATAAATAGATTAAGAAAACTCATTTACATATTTATTAGTCTAAGAAATATACTTAACTTAAAAATTCTTAAAAATATTTACTACGCTCTAGCCCATTCAATAATACAGTATGGTATCGGGTATGGTTGCGTGGGGGGGAGCTTACAAATCATCACTTTTACCGCTGGAAATCACTCAAAGGCTGTTAATAAAAATTTTAATAAAAAAACCATCAGACTACCCAACCTTACAACTTTTCCAAGATTTTCAAGTCCCATCACTAAAAAATACATATACGAAAAATACGCTACTTCAAATTCACAAAGATCTGTATAAGAAGTCACACCATGCCATGGTTCGTGTCGAGAGCAATAGGCAAAATACAATGGGTCGCTTATGGACTCCATTAATGCATACCAGTTTTGCACAACACTATTACACGTACACTGGAGTGGTATGGTTTAATAAATTAACGACTGAGATGAGATTAGAACCGGACTTTAATAAATTTAAAAATAAAATTAACTTCACTACAATAAATAATTTAACGAATTAGAATGACGATGATATCTCACTATATTATTTTATAAATTATTGTATAAAAAAACTAAAATCTCTTCACTTTATATGTTTTTATGATTCTTTTTTTCTTCTATTTACATATGTATGTTAAGTTTTTATTATTTTCCCTTTACACACGAGTTTTAGACTCTTGTAAAGGTAAACATGTTAATTTTTATTGAAATATGTTCTTACTATGTAAATTTAAACATTATACTGTATTTTATAAAATAAATAAAAATATTAAAAAAAAAAAAAAAAAAAATGTCATACGGCTAAGGCCATCATCACGATACAAAAACTTTTGCCCCAAATGAATGGTATTAAGCTTTTCAAATATCGTCAGGTTATTCGTAATTCGTGAATATCTCTCTGTAAAAAAATTGTTATAAATAAACGTATAAAAGTTGTCATTACTCCAAAACGCATTTATGTATGCCATATGCAGCATGTTTTTCTAATTGTCATGGCTGCCTTATTGTTGGCTGCGCCTTACCTGAACGCAGTGCTAAAATATCACGGATTGTGGAGAAGAATAAAGAAGGATAATCGTTCAATATATGAATTTATTTATTTAAAAAAAAAACACAAGATTCACGCGACAACATTAACAGTAGGTAACCACGGGAATGAATTATGCGAGATATGACGTTTCTAACAGACGGGCGCTCAGGTCGGAATGTTTCATCGGTTTGCCGCGCCAGCTGATGTGGATTACGTGTCGTTTAGGTGTTGCAAGCTGGTAGACCTTGCCAGTAACTTCAAAATTAAATACGCGAGAGCAGTTTCTACACTACTAATCAAATATCCTATTAATATTATAAGACTAACAGAGTGCGAAAAACGTGACGTTTGCTTACATTTATTAGGTTGTTGTTGGGATGTGACGCACCCATCAGATCGTCTTGCCTCAAATTCATCTTGTCAATGTCGGAGTCTCTTAATGAAATAAATCTTCTGAGGAAAAATTCAATTAAAAACTTTTTTTCCAAAAGAGTCAACTAGTTCAATGAGGGTTTGCTTTTATTATTTTTATCTGGACGACATTCCCCGAAGGTTGATTGAAGCCTGAAAAACAAAAATCACATAGTTTCGTACCAAAAACATCTTCGTCGGACATGCTGATAAAGAGTGGACGAAGTTTCAGTCTTATAAAAAATAAATACGTATTTATATATCATTTCATTGCTTATTTCGTAAAATAAAAAAAAATAATAAAAAAGAACGCCTATTGTATAATTATTGATATAAAAATAACTCCTAAAATATTAAGTGCATTGAGCATCGATATAAATTCAAATAATACCATATCTCGTTGAAGAAGAAGATAATACTAACAAATCTAAACGAAACATGAAACAGAACAAGACACAGAAAATAAAAAGATGACGGTCTCAACTGGGAACCGAACCCAAGATATCTGTCTTACCGGGATAACGTCTTTATTCACTCGACCATTAGGACCTAATTATCATACATAATATTTGTCGATCTCATATTTAAAACTTTGAATTAACAATATAATCATGCAACAATTTTTTCTTACTGAGACCGTTATCTTCTTTTTTTCTGTGTCTTGTTCTGTTTCATGTTTCGTTTAGATTTATTAATATTATCGTCTTCTTCAATGGTACATTAAATAACCTTCAAAAGTTACTATACTATCGTTGTTGAACATTGTATATTTGAAAGGGTTTCTTTTTAAAGATAACATGAATTAAAAATTACGGTTCAACTGTTTTAAATTTCAATAAATTTTCCTTTTATTTTCTGGTCGGTATTTCTTGGAAGATCTTCAACGTTCTAGAAGTAATGAGTTATGTGATTTTGACTTCTTTAGAAAGGGAAATCTTATAATAGGTAATAGCATAGCATTTTGCATATATTTTAATCTTGCTTTCAAATATTTTTATTTTTGTTTTCTTCATTATATCCATTGATGTCATTCATATGTTTTTTTAAATCTTAATTTAATTTTGAGAAACGAGACGCAATACGACCAAGCAAATAAGATACTTGAGTCGGGTTATGTCAAGCGTCAGAATAATAGAAAAGTATGTATGAGACGATGTATGAATGTAAATGAGGCAATAAGTGTGTGCCAATACCGAGATGTTTGGCGTTCTGTCCTCTGCCTACGGCGTGATGGTTGGTTTGTTTTAAGTTAGTTGGTGAGTTAATTTTATTTTCTTAATTTTTAGTTTCTAGGTTTATTGTTCTTGTTATTATGTTATAATATAACCTATGCACGACTACCACGATACGGACATGAGCCAAGCAAAGTAGTCCAGAGAATCCAAATAAATTATAACGAAAAAACCATAACACGTAAAAAAAAGTATATTACTTTACAAGTGTTATGTCAGCCTTTTTAAAGTCTGTAGTATTCTGTTTATTAATATCATATTAAAATAACTTATTATGTCCAATTTCTCAAGTTTAATCAACGTGTATTTGTTGGTAATCACGTACATAACAATAACAATAAGAATTAACAATGAAACCAACGCAACACACCCGCGAACAAATCTTTGGTAGACCGTTTAAAAAGTCGTACTAAAATGTAAAATAAAAGCCCCTCCCAGTCCTGGTTCACGAAAATAAATATTCGACAAATTCAACATTACTTTTAATGCATTTTTTAATCGACTTCATTATTAAACCGAACCGTGAACACTACGATAAAACCTGATATTCGAGATTACCCAAGGGGTAAGCGAGATCGACAGCTTGTTTTAAATGTCAGTTTTTGTACTTATCAAGATAAAATGACCGTTAAATATTGATTCAGTAGGTAACCGTTTATATAATGTACATTCTACTATACACCGCGTAGCAACTGGACTCATCGCATTAAATTCTCTGAAGTATCATTTTTCAGGGCGTTAATTTTTAAAGAGCAATAACATTGAATTAATTCGATTTTTGGGTTAATTATGGTGTTTTAAAGTGTTTAAATACAAAGTTTACTTTCCCATAAAGTTCAGCTTCCCATTAGTTAATGTTTTTTAATTATGGCTTTGGCAGTGGAACAGATAACTATCGCTGAGAACTTTATTATAAGTACCAAGCAATATTTACATAAAATACGTATATTATAAGTAACTAGCGCAGAGAACCATATTATAAGTAACGATCAACATTTACATAAAATACTTAAGAAGTTACTAGCGCAGAGAACTATATTATAAGTAATGAGCAACATGTACATAAAATACGTATATTATAAGTAACAAGCATAGGAAACTATATTATAAGTAACGAGCAACATTTATATTAAATACTTATATTATAAGTAACTAGTGCAGAGAACTATATTATTAGTAATGAGCAACATTTACATAAAATACGTATATTATAAGTAACTATCGCAGAGAACTATACACTTACATAAAATACTTATATTTTAGGTAACTAGCGCAGAGAAATATGTTATAAGTAACGAGGAACTTTTACATAAAATACGTAAATTATAAGTAACCATTCGGAGAAAAATGAGTAATGCTGACTTATTAAAAATCTATTCAAATTATAAGTCATCCTTTAAAATCGGAACTGTAAGCCGCTTCCTCATAAAATATTGGAAAATTTGTAATAATATCGGAACATGTGTTCATCTTCCTGCGTTGGTATTAATAATATATCAGCACGAAATGCAAAAAGCTGAGGACTTTTACGATCACGTGTTCGGAAATCGTCACAAAACAATGGTATTTTACTTAAAGTTTTTTAGGATACCTATCGATTCATTCGTTAATGGTCTTCAATCCCGTTTTTAACATGAGTACGAAATATTTGAAGAGATTTTTGACAAACTAGCGATATATTTTATCAGGAAGTTTTTTCAGTGTAGCGCACATAACTATATTATAAGTAACGAGCAATATTTTCATACAATACGAATATCATAAATGGCTAACGCCGACTGGTGAAATATCAGGGTATATAATATTAGTAAATAACCTTTTCTTGAAAGTGGAGACAGTGAATATCCTTGAAAAATTACGATATCCAATTTAGTTGCTAAGATTAACCCCAAGAAATGTAAAAAATATAAATACACATTTCAAACATAGAGTTAAAATAATTTTATGATAAAAAATATTATGTTGTAGGTACATTATCGCTTGTCTGAATTCTTGACACAATCAGTTCCAGTTTTGAAAATCAAAATTAAAATTTTCTATTTTAAAACAAAATATCATAATTAGGTACTTTATCGCTTATTAAAGTTCTTAGTACTTTATCGTTTGTTTTAATTCTCTACACCACGACCAAAATTAGTGCCTGATATTTTAAATAGTGGTTATTTTAATATTTAGCCTCTATTAACAAACCTTTATGATGGAAAAATCACATGTTTCCATGTTACCACTGCGGTTAAATATCGTGTCAAAAAAGGAAAAGAAAATATGTACAAAATGTAATAAAAAAACCAGTATTCAATAATATTTGTGGAACGTTATAAATTCATTTAAATATTGTCTTTAAGCGCAAAGTGCTTCAATCAGAAAGGTTTTTTCGTACATTTAATGTCGTTAATCCGGATATTGGTATAATAGGTATTAGTAATGGCAAGATCATTTTTAATTAATAAATATTGTAATCAGGATGTTTTGAAGTCGCTGGAAGTTTTTTTTTTTTTAAATATATTAAATTTACGTTTACAATAAAAACACAAAATATTTAAACAGGTACAAAGCTCTAGAATGCAGCTATTGGTATTTTGATTACGGATTAGGGAGGTGATGGATCTCTGATCAAACCTTCCCGCTCGATGGACGTTAAATGCCTCAAACGACATTCCAGGGACTATTAGTTAACCCTTAAGTAATACACTGGGTCCATGCGGACCCGACCGAAAAATACATTATTTTCTCCGGTACCGTTGTACTCCTGCTCCCGATACCCCACTTATTTCTCAGTGGCGTTTGTAACGTATTGAGAGCAGCACTTGTTTTAGTTTTAGAAATATTTAGCAAGTTGAAATGTTATCGTCGTACGAATTACAAGGGTGAGATGATGACAATGATGATGACAAACCTAATAATTATAATAACCATGTTACTGAATTAAGATTTTTTTAAATTGACAAGTTTTGAGTACAGTTATTATTTTTTGTTATTAAGTTTAATTTGTACATTTTAATTTTTTATTTTTTATATATTCAATAATATTGTTATTGGGTTTATAAAAACAGTTTATTTTTACACAAATTCTGCTGTGTAATTATTATTACGCGTGACAGCTGTTTTGCCCTCTTAAGACATTATCAAACAGTTTGATAATGCCTTCAGAGGGCGAAACAGCTGTCACGCGTAATAATAATTACACAGCAGAACTTGTTTAAAAATAAACTGTTTTTATAAACCCAATAACAATATTATTGAATATATAAAAAATATAAAAAAAAACAGTTATTATTATTGAATGATAAATATTTAAATATATGTAGGTTATTCAGAAATCGTACCTAAACCATATTGATCAGGATCTCAAACTTTAACAAATTTAACTAAGAGGGGTCCGTTGCAAATTTTGCAAAAATACTGATAATAAACTACGCCTAAGATGTGCATTTGCAGTACATTTTTGTATTATGAGCACCAAATTATTGTATGCACGTCAAGAGTTCGTGCTAAAAATAAGTTTTATTTATTTTGTAGGGGAACGATTTTTGTCATACGAAAGCGTAGGTAGATGTTTTTTCAGCTAAAAATAGAAACTGTTGTTGATTTTATGTTTCTACGATTGGATGCGGGTATAGATACCGCCATCCCGGGAACTATTTATTGGATAAACAATACCACTTTCATAGGTCACCTAAGTGTTTCGCTACGTTTTATGACTTAACAGGGGTGCCCGGGTTCATGGATTGAGGTTTACCCACCTGGCGGGTTGTATCGGGAGAGACTGGTTAGACCTTTTGACCTCTTCAGAAGAACTCTCCCTCAACCCATCGCCTTAATGAATTCATACGTCCGTCCCTCCTCGACACATTGACCTCCAGATTCCTACCCACCCCTCATGCCTTTATCCTTTTCTACATCATCCCCAAAGATGAAATAGGCCCTCAGGGATTTTTCCTCAGGGCCTGTGTGGAGCTAATGTAAAAAATGTTCGTAATGTTGTAGTGTATATGAGAAAAAATTTTCGTTGATCACCAAATCATTTTTTTCATATTTTTTTGCTATGTTGCGAAATGTAGGGCCCGATTGAAAAAGTTTTTTCAAAACTTGCTAACGTATATTAAAGGCCAAAAGAGCTAGTAAAAGTGATACCTAGTAAAATAATTTTAAAAAAATGCATTTAGTAAATAATTACTTTTAAATTGTTATTTTCTAACATGCATTTAGTGAATTATTATTTTGTAGCATGCATTTAGTATATAATTATTACGTATAATATTATGACGTTATGAAATTACTTAGGTATATGAAATGCAAACAGAAAATAGAATTTGTACGAACACGTGTTACACGTATGGGCGACGCGATAACGAAAGTTTATTAGGAAACCTGTGAATTCATTCGTTAAGGCCTGTGATCCCGTTTATAAGCCGATTACGAATAATTTAAAGATATTCTTAATTAGCAGTGTGTTTTTTTCAGTGTATTTTTAATGTTTTTTATTACCTCTAGACCACCAAGCCTGCCTAATATAATGTATTCTTGTCCACATTGTTAACACATCGTGATAGCAGTTAACAGTAACGTGTTGCCATACAATCACCCCACAATGTGAGCATGTCGGTCCATTATGTTCTACTTATTAGAAGTTTGAAGCAGCAGTGCAACAAAGCCTTGTATCGTCAATGATCTGTGACTATTCAAACGAGATGAAATGGCTTGGCGACCTCTGCCCTGCGGACGGACCACGGATCGTCATGTTATTTCAGCCATGTATATGGCATACTTGGATGATTGTATATTATGGTTTTGGGAAATTTTGTCAGGGGTGACAAACCTCTTTTTTTATAAATGTACGGATATTGACGTTTTAAGGGTGTATCAAAAATTCAATCTTATATTGTATTTGTATGCCTTTCTTGAAAAAATGTATTTTTTTACGGATAAAACTATTTATTCATTTCATATTGTGTATATACGGGTGCAAACAAATAAATCTTCTTAATATTTTAAAGCATAACTTGCGATAAGTGTACTTTGATACTATAATTAAAACTAGCAGTTACGAAACCCGTGGAGTAGGTTTTAAACTGATAGGCCCTGCGGGCGGCACTGGATTGGGCTTCGCCCAGTTTAAGTGATACTAAAATAGATACATTTATAGGTAGATATTAGGTCATTCACAGAGAGAAGGTGAGTATATATTGTTAAAACACCGAACAGGAAGGAGTTGATGAATAAAAACATGTTCAATTTAGGCATTATAAGAATGACATTTATTTGAATAAATATCTATAAATCTTTTATTATATGAGGCAATCCAAAAAATAGTACATTTTCTAACGACACAACGGAAAAAAAATATTTAAATATGTTTTTATCTTAATTTTTTGGGTCCGGTCGCCTACAAACCGAAACGAACCTTACAGTCAGTTAAAATTGAAGGACAGAGTGGTCGTTTTTTCGCCTCCAGACCCCCGATTTAATTTACCCAAAACATACGATTTAAATTCGACCTATCAGAGGGCCGAAACCGTCCAGACAATAACGTAATAATACTATCAGATAGTTAAATTAACGCCCTCTATTAACGCGTAAATTATGTAAACGCAAATGTTACGTTTTCCCTTAAATAACAATAAAACTTTTAAACATACCTTTCATACTTTATATGTATATTCCCAAATGTTAAGAATTTTAAAATGAGAAACATTGTATTGTAAATGATTGATTATAATAATGAAACTTATTTCTTAATATAGTTTCACTGGCTCTTGAGAGTTTGAAATAACAGACATTTTTTTAAGCAGCAGATACGTGGCTCGAGCCCCGGGGCTTGCCCGCCACTGAAATAGAAGATTATGTTTTATGGAAGTCGTTAGTGGGCATTATTCAATTAGTTTGTCCGGCGGCCCGTAAAAGTGGATGTCAAAAGCGGCGCGTGGACCTTAAATAATCATAATTACATATTATTGTATTCACTGAACGCGTCGCGGCTCATCGATGTTCGGGTTTCGTGCTTGCTCGAGCGGCGAGCTGTATTACGTACAATACCGTGAGCGGCGGTTGCTAAGGATGTTCGTCTTGGAATATTAGTTTAAGGTGCGATATTCAGTTGGACAGGGTTCTAACTTCACTTAGTTTGTTCTAGGATTTATCGTAATCTATTTACCGATTTCTGATTTTGGGGTTGAATCTTGTGTAAAGCATTGTATTTAATTATTGAAGATAATATTAGCGATTCCTAAACGAAAACTTGAAAAAGATAAGGTAAAATATAGGACTCGAAGCAAAGACATTTGCCTTGCCGGGCACCGCACCACCAACTGATTTGAAAGGGAGTCTATCTCCTTCGGTCATATTTAACTACTTCGAATAAGAACTACCAACGCTGCCTTCATTTCATCCCCGGCAAGGCAAGGGTTCTGGGTTCAAGTCCTAGATGTGACCGTATATTTATCTATTTTTTCGTGTTCCAAATATTCGTTTAGGAATCAATAACATGGTTTTCAATAGTTAAATATTACTTTTTAAGGTTTTACTCATTAATTTATTCCAAAAATAAAATAAAGTATTTTAGTTTAACTTATTTAAATAGGACGAATACTTTCCATTTTAGGATTTACCTAAACGTGCTGATAAAACAGTCAAACAACCCACCAACTAATAATTCATTGCATAAGGATATAAATACATTTCCCCAATTCCATTAATTATTTTCCTAACAAATATGTTACTAAATAACCTACTAAAATACTTTACAGGTTTAAACCTCAAAATCAAAATTATTTGAATAGATTATAAGAAATCGAGTTTAAAAACTTTGACACTTTGGGACATGGTCAGGCAAAGTTAGAACCTATTCAACTAAAATTACGAACTACACCGCACCTCGTTAAATGATCAACTGTCAGATACAAATAAAAGTTATCTTAGAACCTTGTAAAATAAATATAATACAATATAAACATATAATATAAATATTCCGATTTTTTACTTTATTTCTTTTTAAATATATAATTTTTTTTTAAATTTTATTTTACTATAATTTTAAATTTATATTTTTACTTTAAATTTAAATAAATCTTATGTTTTTTTTCTTCATCAAACTTTACATACTTATATTTTCTTTAAATGTATCATGAATATTTTTTTGTGTTATAAAATGGAGGCCTCAGCACGGGTAAGCCACCCAGTGAAGCCAACATTACATTTAACAGAAAATGCTGTGAAAGGTATTTTGTTTGTATAAATGAAACGGGTTTCATTAAAATATAATTCTTTTTTTAAATCAGTTAGAACCTTGTTCAAATGAGGTGACGTTTTCGGAAAGGGTGGCTTTGATGCAAGCTTTATTCACTAAACACAAATAAAATACAGTTAAAATATGATTGACGATAAATGTCACCCATCCAACAACCTAAATTAAATAAAGGAAAATAACTCAATTGCTTAAAGTTAAATTATTTATAGAAATTCAAAAAGCTCTCGAAAGCATTCAATTCACACATTTATTCCTTGTGTTATGAAAATTCATTTTTTAATTAAGTGTCGGCTGAAATAGTCGTTTAAAAGCTATTATTCAGTGCAAGGTTATGAAAGGTAAAACATAAAGGTAAAAAGTAATCATTATTTTTTGAAGGCTGCATTTAGTAATTGATTGGAATATTTTGACTAAAAACGTCAGCCGTAATCAGGGCTACGACTTGTTTAAGATACCACACAATAGAACAGATATTCTAGTACAGCATTGCATGATAAGAGCGTTGTTGTAATTGAATGAAATTTTTAAAAGATTTGTTTAATTTTTTTTGCATAACTCTCTTTCCAAATGCAAAATAAGAAATCTCAAACTGTATGTAACTGGACAAATAATCCGCTGTAAAAAAAATGTGTAAGAATATTTATTTCTTCTTGATATTCGGAATATTAGTCTACACATTGTGGTCTATTAGACGTTGCTGATCTTGATTTGTAGTTTTTATAACTAGCATGGTACACATTGAATTTACTTTGGAAAAACCCTTCAAGCCATATTTTTTTGGAAATGTGTCTTCAGTGGGTTCATATAAAATATTTTTCAAATGAATTACAATTGAAAATTATTTTTTTTATAATTATGGCATTATTATAATTAAGAAACTAAATTTGAATCCGTAAATATTCGTTTCCATCGTCCTTCGTTTTGTGGCTTCAAGGGTTTTACCAAACCACTCGATATTTGTGATAAAAATGATGCATTAGTAATGCAAGAACTAACTGCATTAATTAGATACTTATTCTCCGATAAAGACCACGTGGAAGAAATGTAACAGTTTAGATATTAAATAATGCGTAACAAAGATTACCGACAAGCATTCCTAAAAGTAATGTGTAGACTTTCGGATGTACTTTAGTCATTAGTCGATAATTAAGTATAGCTAAGTAGGTACGTTAATCGATTAGAGTGGGTAGAAAAGCCTACCTGCATCCTACGGAGAGAAACCAATCACCGGAAGTGGTAATCAGCTGTGGAATTCGGTTGCCCGTGGCTCTACATTATATCGACAGGTACCTATTTAATTTATTCTAATTTTGGCGGCCTTTGTGGTCGAGCGGAAAGCGCTGGCGTTGATATTCGGAGGTCTTCAGTTCGATTATTATTAAAAAAATGCTTTGTCGTTGTGGGTGGATGAATGTGTGTCGCTAGTATTACCATGTAGGTACATTATAGTAACGTGAAAACATCAATCTCTCTGTGATATTATGTGGTTCATTCTATTATATTAGAAGGGTAGTTCAACTTTTAAATACCTATAACGGATCAAGTTAAACACTATTAATAAATACAATAATTTTGATGTATGGTAATAAAGTTGAGTATTTAAGCGATATATGGCGCTAGTCGTAAAGCTTACTCCAGAGTCCGTCAGATGTCGCTAGAGTGTAACAAGTACTTGCGAAATTATATTGACAGTGAACAAGCTTCTATAACCAGAGAATTACCAACCCTCGGGTAATGAACAGTGTAGCTAAATCCAGTCCTATTAATTGTAACGTAAATGAACACAATTATAGTAAAGAACCTTTTACTTTTCATAAAGAGTTCCCAACATCAAATACTGCATAGTAAGACAGATATAACAATAATAATAATAAAAATATTGTAATTTTTTTTACATTAACCCCACGCCGTCCTGAGGAAATTTTTTTTTCTTAAAGCCTCTGTCATCTTTGGGGATGCTATGTGGAGAGTATTTTTAAGGAAAAGAAGGAGAGAAAGTTTTCAAAAGAAAAAAGTCATAAAGGGTGGTTAGAAACCTAGGGTTTAGTGTGTCTAGGTGTGACGGACGATTGAATCCATCCCTCCCGCTGCAGTGCAGGACGATGAGTCGAGTGAGACCAGCTGAGGAGGTCAGGTCAGGTCAGACGCATCCGCCACCAAGATCTAAACACACCTATGGCAGAGGTGTTGACTATTCTATAAATGGTTCCCGGCTCCATCGGCCTCCGAAATTGAAGAATTGAATATCGAAGAGTTACAGTATTCTCGCATAATAGAACTACTTTTGAAATATTTATGGTGATTTATTTTCTCTTTATCCAACGTCTCGAACAGCATAACAGTTTCCATCATCAGGGCAGATACGTAATCAATGATGATAGGCACTGGAATGCTGACCAAAACTTTGGCTAAAACAGGAGGTAGCGCACCACGGCATAATACCCCAAAAATAAATCGCTATAATAATTTTGACTGTGAAAATTCTTGGGCCTATGTCATTTTTGGGCATGCTGTGTGGAGGGTATTTTTATGAAAAGGAATATGATGAAGTTCTGGGAAGGAAAAAGTATGATGGGTGGGTAGGAATGTGGGGTCAATGTGCCCAGGAGTAAATTAATCCATCCCTCCCACTGCGGTGAAAAGTGATGGAAGAGAGGTCAGAAGGTCTCCCTCAACCAGTCTCTCCCGATTCGGCCCACCACGCAGTAGGTGAGCAAACGCACTTCCTCCAAGATCTAGATAAAACTCACCTGCTAAGTCGCCAAATGTAGAGAACCACTTGGGGTGACCTTCATTATGGTGTTGGTTATTCAATTAATGGTTTGCCCGTACCCGCTTCACCAAATTGATGTTGTGTTGCATGTTGTTTTTTACGCGTAACTCGAAGCTAAATAACAATAATAATGTAAAGCTTAAAAAAACGTATTTTCTCCTTTTCTATTCTTTCGTTTATTTCTTTTTGAGCAGATTATTTAACTGGTGTTGCTATCCTAATACCTCTTTACCAACACGCAATAACGAATAGATGGTAGATGTTGTGTTTTTTATTTTCTAAAAAAGAAATATCACACTGAATCGAAAGCTCCTAGCAATATCTTACAGCCGGAAGGTTCCCGTAAAGCAAACACTATGGGAGATTATATTTAACGCACTGATTATATACCTCCGGCTAATGAAATAGAAAATGCGTTAAGTCTCCTTATCGGCGATAATCTTACAATCCAATGCCATCAATAACAAGATACAGCCTTAAATAATACCCTTAAACCTGCGGTAAGTTACACACTGTATTCCTACAGTATTTACATAAGAGTATTTAATTAGTTAGAGTGGATTTATAGTGAATGGAAGAAATTAATAAAACGGAATAGAGGACCGAGAAGTAGATGACAAAGCTACGAAGAATAAAAAAGATTACAAAGAAATATAAAAATATATTTTATGTCCATTAAAGTGTGGATGTATCCAATATAAATTGTGCCAAAATTATGATTGGGTGTTTTTTAATGCATTATGAATAATTTTTATTTGTGACTTCTCGGTAGATTATTTTGTAAATCGAAATCTTAACTATAAAATATAGTGTTTATTTTCAAAGCACGAATTTTGAACAGTCGTTTTATGTGAAATTTAAATTCCATCTAAAGTAACAATTACAGAGATAACACCCAGACTGAGATAACACCCAAACTGAGATAACACCCAGATTGAGAGGCCAAAACTTGCACTGAACAAACCCAAATCTTTTTAAAAAGCTAAATTAAGAAACGTTCTTAATTATATCTCATGGCCCAAGAGTTGTGGCGCCAAGTTGAGTGTATATTTAAAACTCCGCAACGGAAAGGGTTAAATTAGTTATTCGTGCGTCGCCGTCGAGAAGATTTTGAGGTGCTCTAAAACTTAAAGGGAGCAGAAAAGTTTTGTCGAGTGACAGTTTATTAAATTATATGTTTTTTGAGAATGAAAATTATATTTTATATAAATTTAATGTTATTTTAAGATTTTCCAAAAAAAATACATTCATCGAAAAGTGACTATTATTTTTTTTCATGAATTATGGTTAGTGACGAACTAAATACGTTTTCATGCAAAAAAGTTACGGTTGTGTCGAGGTACTTACCCACCACAATTTTTTGATACGATAAGGCAGAAGTTTATACTGTAGCCTACCGCACCGATGTCAAATATGTGGACAAATCCGCTACGACAACTTAACTGAACTGCACCATAAATTTCGCGTTTAGAATGCATATATCATGACATTAAATCAGATTAAATAGGGAAAGTGTGTTATGTTACTACGTTTCAAATGTTTGGAATTTTGAGTTCAAGGATCAAACTCTGATAATTATGTTACTTTGTTAGTTTTCTATGCAAATAAAATCGAAGGAATAAATCTTCCCAGATAAACTGAAATGGATTCATTAGTTGCTGTAGAGGCATGAAAACGGCACCGCGAACCTTCCTTTCACACTGTATTCATATCGCATAATATCTCAAGTATTATTTAAAGCATAACACATTATTATCTTCCATCGTAACTCATGTTATAATCACCGGTAACTTAATAGCCATGGCCGGGAATAAATCAAACAAATTACGAGGAAGTTGCTCGTAAATAAGTGCATATATCCAGATAATGAGGAAAAGTTTGAATATTGCACATCCTCCGCTATCGGCCGCAGTATCGCCGAGAGGAATGGCGCCTTGAAAAATAGATGTAGGATGAAAAATATCTGTAGAGTTTGCCAAGAATATGTTTAATCATCTTCTCGTATGGCTGTACTTTGTAATTATGTGTTTGTTATAGAGACAGGATTCTGAATCCAAAACCATGATCGCCATAAATCTTTTTGTACGGTTGAATTTTTCGTAAAGCACGATGTAAAAGTCACTTTCCACGAACGTGTTAATGATGGGCATATTATGAAGTTAATTTTTTTATTAATATTAACTCACCACAGGAGGCCAAGAATAAAATAACTTCCCTTAGGGTTTGTGTCATCTCTGGGGATGTGAGGAGTCTTTTTGAGGAGATGAAGGAGTGAACTTGGGTATTGAAGAGACCTGTGTTGTAAGAGGGAGGAAAGACAGAGGCCGGCAAATCGTTCCACATCCGAGCTGTTGAACTCAATAATGAGTCGGAAAAGCGACCAGTTCCTGTGTGATAAATGTCAAGCGTGTGTACGAATGTTTGTTTCCTGATTATACACTGAAGCTGAAGGGATCAATGACGCTAGTTTCTCGGAGCATCTTGTATTGTAATATCGGTAGAACAAGGATAGCATACCTATCTGACAAAACTTAAGCAATAGACAGCTTACTCTAAGGTCAGCAGATCTAGATGTTAGTAATCGTCTAATCGAACTTTCTAGGTCAAATCGAGCTGTTTACTATGATCGTTCTTTTAGTGTAACAGGCCCTCTCATCTGGAATAGACTTCCCTCAGCTCTTACTAATCTCCAGAATTTGGCTGAATTTAAAAGAGCTTTAAAAACAAAATTATTTAAAAAATCTTACCATTTATAAATTTTAAACTCTTTTCAATATTTTATAATAAGCCATATTCTAAAACTTCCGGTAATTGTTTGGTTTCGGTTGTCTCCTTATTGTACCTTTTTAAAGTGTCTGCTCAGAAAATTCTCATTTCTGAGCACAAACTGCCTCCTGTTTTATGTTATGTTTTAGTTTTAATATTCGTGTTTTGTCCTACTGTTATTGTTATTCTAAGTTTTGTCATCACTTTGTATAAACTGTGTATTTAGTGTTATAATATTAGATCTGTATTGGGTAAGGCACACTGTTGGAATAATTTTAAGAACCATTAATACTGAATTACCATTTTTTTCAAAGTTTGTTAAACGAGTAGTTAAGCGCACTTGAAGTGAAATGACACTAAACTGCGCTATATAAATTCCATGTTATTATTATTATTATTATTATCTATCAAATGGACCGCTAGTTTCTGGACAGAGTCAACGGTTTTTTCAGGTGTTTTAGGGCTCCAGGCAAGAGGTGGCTGCCAAATTCAATAGTGTGGCGCACTTGCGATTTATAAATTCCATTTTAAAGATTTTATAAATCACGGTTTAAGTAAAGTATAGTAGTTTTAGATTTATCACTCGGTCTTATTTTGTCACAAATACGTTTAAAGAAATACAAAAATAATTGTTTTACAAGAAGTATTTTTGAAAAATTGCTTTATATTACTGTGTGAAAATAAATAAACTTACTATTCAAATTCTATCATATTATTAATCTAATAACTATAAATATATATGATCGCAAATGAACCTAAAAGCAAAGTAGTCTATAGTAGGTAGGTTTTACCCCAAAAACAAACAACAAAAATAGTCTATAGTAGTATTTTGACACTCACATTTCATATTTACACACAGTTATTCAAAAGTGGTTGTAGATTTATGATATGTGAAATACTTAGTTCTCGAGCTCTGAAAGGGACTAGATCTGAATTTCAAGAAATTATCGAACTGATGCAATGTTTAAAAGCCAGATCATTACAAACCTTCAAATTTTCCTATAAATTCACTTCCCCTCTCGTTCAAATAAGAATCTCGTGTAGAAAAATAACAACTCACGTTTGACATCAATCACTGTCATTAAATAAAAGATCCTTCAATTTATTGGAACAACTTTAAGATCATTCACATGTACTCACACCTTTACGTAATATTTATTAATTGGACAAGTAGCAATATCAGATGATATCTGTTTTACCGGAACAACCCTCTAAAACAGAGCTACTGACACCTGTTTATTTTCCGTCATTTTTCAGGGCTAAGTAGTTCAATGAGAGAGTGTTTTCCCGGTATGACAGAAATCCTCGGTTCGATCCCCAGTTGCGATATTAACCTTTGTATTTTTTAAATCTTTTTTGTTAATGTTTTATTTATACTAAACAATATTAACTTATTCTTGATGACAGAAAATATAACACATTGGTGTATAATATCCTTGTTTTCTTGCCATTTAGAGCTCCGTTGAAATCATGATTTCTATATGTTTCTATGTCTACTTGATGTATAGAAAAGAAGGAGATGTAAGAACGCATCTACCGGCGGCAAGCCTTTACCTAACTGATATTCGTATCATACATCCGATTGAAATCGAACATAAGTAAAATGTAAAAAAACGCGTAGCAGATTCACCAAGCAAAATAACTTTAAGAAGCACCTGTAAATATTTTAGTATTGATTTCATATATATATCAACATCAGACAGCCTTCAGTTTGCTAGCTTCCTGCTAAAGCCAGATAAGATCTGATATATCAAACGTAAACGTCCCGGGAACGTGTTATGAGATATTAAATAGATATTTATCAAAATAATTTTCTAATCGCGGATGAATATCGATTGATCATGGACATTTCTTGTGTTCCCACATATCATCGGTCGGAGTCATGTTAATTCGAACGCTATATCAGATCATGTTGATACGGCTACCTGGATCTTCAATGCGTTTAGGGTGACCAAAAGTAGAATTGTTTTATATCAATGAAGAAGAAGATAATAAAAATAAATTTAAACGAAACATGAAACAGAACAAAACACAGTAAAATAAAAAGATATTGGTCACAACTAGAAATTGAACGCAGGATATCTTTTCTTACCGGGACGGGCGTGTTAAGCCACTCAACCAT